>NW_010540225.1:0-5259 GCF_000687285.1 Phaethon lepturus | reverse complement strand
TCCCTAAATCCTCTTGGACTAGCATTTTTGCAACATACGCTATTCACACATACAGCTGAAGTAAAAAGTAAGGGTAAGAGAAGTTTTCAGAGGCGAGTTCAAACAACACGTTACGATTTCTAACTTGCCTAGTCTACAGAGTACAGGCCAGTTGCAGTCCCTTAGGATTTGTCTGATGCAACTATGAAATCGCATCACCTGCAGTCTTCTAAATAAATTAGAAAACAATGTTTTAATTTTGCATATTATTTGCTCCGAGCAAGAATTATCAAGAAGGTGAAAAATCCCTGCCACTGAAGAATACAGCCCTCAAGAAGCAGCATCCCTCTACCCTTCCCCTTGTATCTTTGTTGCAACAGTAACATTTCATCACTCCCCTCCATTTCTTGTCCTAAGGTACGTCACAGCTGACTGCAAGAGCCACCACCACCCTCTCAGTCACCTCCCCAAACAGGTCAGTACCATTTCATTCTCAGGTTTTAAATCACAAACTTACCAACAATTTAATAGTACCATGTTTAAGATTCTTGCACAATTCTAAACAAAAGGTGCCAATAGTGCAAAATACTACTCCATTTAGCCAGGAAAACACACTCTTCAATTTTTAAGCCAGCATAAGCTGAACAACAACCACAAATGCTATCGAATAATGGAAAAAGCACTCTTATAATCACTCAGTAAATCACTTAAGTGTGCTTTATTTTCAGAACATAGACCATTACCATTTTACAGTAGAATTTTTTCCCATGAAATTCCACAGGTTTTTCAGCTGTGATTACAGTTACCCTTCTGTTCTGGTAAGAGGTTAAAAAACTACATGCACCCATGCTCTTGAGCATATTCTGCATTTCTACACTGCTCAAAACCAACACTGCTTCCCTAATCAAAATGACAACTTAAAGATCTTTTAACACCTTTTGACTGTCAGAACAAATCTATCCCATGAGAGGTCCTATCAAATTGCCACCAAAAAGCTTAAACATACACATATGTCATTCTCAAGTAAGCATCCTGGATAGATCCCTAAAACTTTCCTATAATAACAAATTCCAAAACAGCAGGTTTCCCTGTGTGGCACCCCATTCGCCCTCTACAATGCTCCTCTTTGAAGCATTGTCCCTTCACCAGTACAACCTCTGCACATATCCACAAGATTTCTTTTATGAGGACCAGAACTGCTGGGAAAAGCCAACATAGAGAACCATTGGGATTGCACTGTCTACCTTTTTCAAAAGGACAGCCCACCTTCTTCCACCCATCTCACACCACCAATCATGAAAAACAGATCCCCAAAGCAATTTTTTTTTTTTTAAACCTAGGCAATAGGTTTACCTTATTAAAAACCCATCCACATATCCAACACCAATGTTGTCTAGCAGCAATACAGGCAACCAAACATTAGTTCCGTATATTAAAACTTTTATTTTCAATCAATTTTTAGTTTCAGACAGACTCTTGCACAGGCGGCTCATATCCATCGGCTCGCTCTACTTTAGTGCCTGCCTCATCCCCAGAAGGTTTTCCGGCACCACCACCTTCACCATGCAGTTCCATCAGCTTGCCCACTAAAAAGAAGTAGTAGTAGCAATAGTGAGAGATGCACCTATTTAAACAGTTTTAAATTACTGCATTGCTCATCATATACAAATTAAACCACCAGAACATTCAATGTAGGTACGATCAAGCCTATTCCACAAAGCTCACGGGAGGACATGCTGCTGCAGTAAGTTACAGTTAAAAACAAGCAGCGAAATAAGTGCTACATAACATTGCAAATTAAACTTTTTTTGAAAAAGAGATAGTCAAGAACCTACTACTGCATTATATGGGAATGTCAGAAAATGGGAAAATAGAATCATTTCATGTCATCTGGGACCGAAACAGTTTGTCATCATTCACTCCCAAGCCAAAGCCTTTAAACACTCAGCAGCAGTTTCAGGCAAGAATTCCAAAAAGCTCCGAACTGAAGGATCACTGCTTGGCTTTCAAGCCTGAAAGCCAAACGTTAAGACTAGAAGGACAAGCCTTTTTACTGCTACAGCTACTTATGCTTATGATGCTGCTTTTACATCTTTATCCAAAAGCAAATGCATTTTAAACTAACAACTTCCCACATCCTCCTCCAAGAACACTACATGCTCACAGTCATTGACTTACATTCAAACTTGGGCTTCTTCAGCATCTTAACCTTGCGGACATAGACATCGTGAAGAGGGTAAATGGACTGACATGCCTTCTCTATGTCTTTACCAATGCTGTCTGGGATCCTGAGAAATTGGAGAGCACATCAGTACCCGAACGTTAAAACTTGTGCCTGCTGCTTCATCAGCAACACAGGCTTAAAAGAATTCTTAAGAACACATAGTATTCTACAGACATTTGCATCAGTACTACCTTCACTCTCTGACAATTTTCTTCAAGTGTGTTTAGATTCTAAGACATTTTCCTTGCAACAGTAGGAGAGAGAGAGTGCAGCAAATCTGAGAGCAAATCTGCAAACTTTTGCAAGCAAACACCACATTGGAAAACTTCCTTCTGTCAGCAAAGCCCAGAACAGTCACAGCCCCGACTCACCAGAATTACAATTTTAGTCTGTAGAAACATGAATCAAAAAAAAAAAATCTCTGGAGAGTGCCATTTTACATTTAGGCAAACATGATGGTTGATGGAAATCAAACATGACGCAGAGCCTAAGAGAGTATTTGAAGAAAATGGCACCTTGCCTGGTCTCTGCCAAACAGCACACAAAGCACCAGCATTCCCCAAGTACTCGGTAACAACAGCCCAACAAACAACTATTTTAACTGTAGGGGAGGAAAAAAAGAGAACACAGCCAAAGCTTACAGCTTATTGACAACTTCTTTCAGGTCATTGGTTTGGACCTCGCGGGTCATGATTTCCATCATCTTCTTGCGAATCTGTCGAACCTGCTGATGCTGGGCATATGAGGTCTTGCGGATTTGATTATTACGCTTCTTCGTAAAACCCACGCAGAAGAGGCGCAGTAGGTAACCATCGGTAGTTTTTACATCTACATGGGCTTCGATCATTGTCTAAAAAAGAAACAGTCATTTATCATCAACATGATGGACAGGTGTCTCAAAACCACACACCTGACAGTCATTAATCTCTGATTAATGATCTCACCCCCTTTCCTAAAGGCACTAGCAACCACACAGACCTTGTTTTTTTACACACCTGCCATTTTTTGACCATAGAGCACATTTTATCACGGGTGAGGTCCATTCCATGGAAGTTGGTCAAACAATTTTTGCCCTGAACGTCCTCCGTTATCAGTTTAAATTTACGGAAGGCAACCTCATCATTCTGCAGGTCAGCCAGACTCACTTCAAATACACGACCCTTCAGTCCATCAGAGGCAATTTCTGTATTATGAAACAAAATAAAACACCTTTTATTAACATTAGAAAAGTATTATTCAATTCAGATACTGAATTTCTATTTAATGTTTTCTAGTACTAGGTGATGCTGCTAGCTTCACAGCTCTGAAGTTTATACATATCTTGAACAAGATCAAATCAACTCAAAGATGCAAATACCATATTTTCTTAGCTTTATGAGGATTTTTTTTTTTTAAGATAATTACATCAGATGCTGAACACAAATACCACATACTGCAGATTATAGCATATGTAATATTTTGTTGGGTTTTTTTTTTTTATGTGGAAGGGGTTACAAAGTATTTGGAAATTACGAACAATAATGAAAAGATAAACATAAAAAGCCACTTCGGAAAGATAAAGCAGCAACACCTAAGTACAGTCATTTCACAGCTCTACTTCTAACAATTAACCATTTTAACACTGGCTGACTCACACTTGGTTTACAGTGACCCTTATTTTACTTGTTTCACACATATACAGTTTAAAATAACACCATCTTCGTAACTCCAAGTGCAACCAGAATAGCACTATGCAATTCTTTAGCCATTCTACACAGCCAGCCTTCCAAAAGTACTGTTACCTCTATCCCAATCACCCTGCATTCCTAACAGAGGCTTCCTCTTCGTAAGATGTGCCAGATCATATAAAAAACCTTTACCATTCAGTGATCCATCTACATATGCTCCCACTAAGTTAGCAATTCTAGCTCTCAGAGAAATCTCTTTATCCAAAAGCTTCAAATTTCAGTCTCTTCTACAAAATGGTCTTTATGATCCTATCATGACCAAGTTCTTCTGTAACGCTGTCTCCTCATCTCCCTCTGTGATAATCAGTATGACTCCTTAGTTTTTAACATTCCACAAACTCATCAGGTTACCACAACATCAGTTCACTATAAACTTCAGGCATGTCCATGACTCTTGTACAAACAAGGACCACACCATATTAACTTCCTGCAACTACACTCATTTATTTAGACAACTCTTGTCAACTCAAGAAAACTCACTCAAATCAAGCAATTAAGTTAGAAGCACTTGTTAAAAAAATAACCTTCCAGGTTCATAATATTATGAGCAAAAACAATTTGTCAGCAGTTCTTTAATTTTAGAGTCTCATTTGGAGCTAGCACATGAAACAAATACATCTCCCTTTACTGCAAAAAAACCCCACTACTCACTAGTTCCTTGAGTCCTGGTGACAAGTGTCTTCCCAATGTTTCGGATATTAAACATTGCTGGTGCTTTGACATCGTACCAGTCCTTTTTGGAGAAAGGATCAACCCTTAATTTAAATAAAAAAAGAAAAAGATTTTTTTTTAAACTGATTTTCACAGATCAAACCAGGCTTAAGTAAGACCTCCCTTCCCTGCATGCTTTGCGAAATGGAAATGCAAACGTCAACGATTTGTGCTTTCATGTTTAACATGAACAGGTTGGTAAGCAAGTGAATATGGACAATGAAGATTATCCACTACAGTGGGGCAGGCAGTCATTTCCATTTACTTCAGAAGGACGGAAATCGACTGCAGAAGTATCATATAACTAAGATGAGACAAAACCCTTACAGCGGTACAGTACCGGTACCGCGCAGGAGCGATACCAGCGGCGCACTTTCACTACCTTCCCTGTGAAGACCCAATTTCATTTCTTGACTTCTGCAGCTAAAAGACACCGGGCAGAAGGAAGCTTGCACCAACATCACTCGACAACCGCGCACCCCGCGACACCCGCGCCTCCCGACAGGCCCACTCGACCAGCGCCCCCAGCGCGCAGGACTACGGCCGGTGCTGGAGCCGGGCGCGGGTCTGGCCCTGCCCTCCCACACGCCCCACGGCCGAGGCCTCTCCCGGCGCCGA
>NW_010540224.1:848-4656 GCF_000687285.1 Phaethon lepturus | reverse complement strand
AGGGAGAGGGGTGCTGAGCCCCCCGGCCCCCAGCGCCTGCCCCCCATTCCTGGACCCACCTGGAGGGAGCTGGAAAGAAGCAAGAGGAGGGAGAGGAGCAGCGCCAGGCTGGTGATGGTGCCTGGCGGGGCAGGGAGGACCCTGCTGGCCCTGCCACCTCGGCCGGTGCCCGGTGCGACAGGGATTGAGGCTGCCAGGGTGCCGCCAGCTCCGGCCGTCCGGTGCCTCTGCTGGGCACTGCTCCTCCCAGGTTATGGCCCTGCACAAATATTTGAGTGGCCCCAGGCAGCAGGACAGCCCCTTGTCACACACACACGCCCTAGCTAGGGGCTGCCACCACCTCTGTGGGGCATCCATGGGGCACCCACAAAACACCCGGTGCCTGGGTCTGCCTCCAGCTACAGCCCCTGACAGGGTGCCCGGTGGGTAGCTGTACTCCATAGCTGGGTGAGCTCCACACCCGGTGCCCCTGTGCCATGCCTGGCCTGGATTTGCCCCAATGCTGCTAGGACATGTGGGACAAGAGGATGGGGTGTGCAAGGTAGCAGTGCCCGCTTGGGATGGGAAGCAGGAAGGGTAGTGAGTGGGGAACCTAGTGGAGACAGACCAAAGCCCCAGCATGGGGTTTGGGGCAGAAGGGTCTGGGAGCAGGGCAGGAGGAGGCAGGGATGTACTGGCTGGCCTTTGGGTGAGAAGGGTACTGGTGCAGCCCCCAGCACAGGCAGCAACCCCATAGGCAAGACCCCTGCCAGAGCACGGGGTGGGGGCATGTCACCAAAGCTGGGGCTCCTGGTGTTCCCCACAGGGCTGGCACCAACGGGGTGCCAGGCTGTGCCCAAGGGGTTTGCACAGCTGTGGGACCCCCAGGAAGAGCCGCCTCCAAGGTATAGCAGGGCACTGGGCCAAGGGCCCTGCCCCCGCCACCCGTCTCTGCCCTGGCAGCCCCGGCGCTGATGCAGGCACAGAGCTGAGGTCAGCCAGGGACAGCGGTTCTTTCCCTGAACTGTTGGTGTCTGTCCCTTTGGCAGCACTTGCCCCACCAGTGCAGAGGAGATCATGCTGCTGGGGCAGACCCTTGGCACGGGGGATACCCCAGGAAGGGGTCCAGCCCAACAAGCACAAGAGCCCACCAGCACGATACGTATGAGGACACAGGGCTGCGACAGACAAACCCCAGTGCCCATACATCTCTGGGCACCCAGCAGGTCCAAGGAGTGCCCACAGCAGGCTGGGGTGCAGGTCCCTGCCCGGGGTTGCACCAGGCATTGGCATCCAGTGGTGCCCAGGCTAGGAGCATGCCTAGCTCCCATGCCTTTCATCATTGCTTGCCTGGATGAGTCAACGCTGTATGCTTAATGATTGACAAGGGAAAATCTTCCCCCCCAGGGTCAAGGTCAGCGAGCTTCCAAAAAAGCAGAAGATGTTCCCCTCCCCACAGCCTCCTGGCTGGAGGTGGCCAGGATATGGTCAACTGAGGTCAAGGGGCAGGAGAGGAGCATGGGGTTCTGCAGCTTCTCACTCTGTGAGGAGCGGGGAGAAACGAGCGGGTGGGTAGGGGAGGGATGGAGGCTGGCAGCATGGGAGTAATGAAACATCCCCATGGAGCTTGGACGAGCAGCAACAGATTGGTCTTTAGGCTAAGCGAGAGCGGAGACCCTGGCAAGAGCCACGACCTGAGGACGCAGAGGCGGTACCCAGCTGGCAGGTGGCAGTGCCATCAAGCACCGGGGACAAGGATCACAGCTTCCACCCATGCCTCGCTGCTCAAAGAAGGGGAACTTTGTCCCAGCTTTGCAAACACAGGGCACTGCGCCCAGGAACAGGCAGGTTTGCCTGCAGACACCTTCCCAAAATAACCCTGGCAGCCAAATGCCTTGGTCACAGTGACAGACAGCCCAGGGAGAACCAGCTCATTGCCCCCTCCCCGGTCCCCTGCAAGCTACCCCATAGAGGGATGTGGGGTGTCTCTTGTCCCCAGCCCCACCAAGGCAGCTGTCTGCAGCCACATCTGGTTCCCCCTGCCCCAGGGCAGGCCTATGCTCCAGGGGAGTCTCTTCTCCCAGCTCCTGCTTGAAACCAGCTGGGATTTACCCCTCCACACAGCAGGGAGCAGCACCCACCCCCTCCAGTGCAAGCAGAACAGTGGCTGCACAGAGACACAGCCTACACCAGCCTGTCCTGGGGGCACCTGCTGCACCCCAGAGACAGAGCAAGAACAGGCCAAGATGGTCTTTAGCAAAATCCATCAATTTATTTATTTACACAGTCAGCAATAAATAGAGGAAAGCCAGGCAGCAGGGTGCTGGGAGTGGGACCAACCCCTCTGGGAACGGGGACAGGCCAGGAACCCAGCAGAGCCCAAGCCCCATGGGACAGCAAGGGTGCAAGAAGGCCGAGGGATACCTCGATGGGGGTCCAACCCTGAGATAGGGTGAGATCTGAGCCCTGCTAGAGGGCAAGCAAAGGAGGTAAAGGACAGTGGTGGCAGAGGAAGCAGCAGGCAGAGCCCAGCATGGGCAGCTGCCTGGCCCCCAGCACTGGGAGCAGAGCTGGCAGATCAGGTCCCTCCAGTTTTCACAGCCCCCCAGAGCAGAACTGCAGGGGGGGAGATGGGCTTTCTCCCCCCAGCCCAATTCCCAGCCCAGTGAGATGCTGCCACAGCTGGGAGCAGACAGGATGGGGTGCATGTGAGCTGGGAAGGAATCTCACAGGCAGGGTTGCACCAGATACTGACAGCACCAGCTTGGTGCCAAGCACGGGGACACCTGGATCACTTGCCCTCCCTGCTCCGGCTCTACCAGGAGAACCCCAGCCACCTCTTAAGAGCTTTGTGCTCCAGTTGAGGGACCCAACTCTTCTCTGGGAGCATCAGGCCAAGCCCCCCCACCCCTCAAAAACAGACAGCAGCTATGGGGCTGCAGGAAGGACAGATGCCGCAGGGCAACTGCCCCTGCACAGGCTCCTGCCTTTAAAAACCTACAATTTACATAAAACTGCCATTGTAAAACCTTCCTGCAGAGCAGTGCCACATGGAGGGGGGGACAAACCCACCCCAGGCAGAGCAAAACAAACCCTAAAGTCCAGATCCAGCAGGGACAGGCAGAGCCTAGGGGTAATGTGCCGGGGCAACGGGCATTACCGGCAGGTGCAGGACTCTGCGATCATGTTCTCGTACTCCTTGTAAAGGATGCCGCCGTCACGCTCGATCATGAGGACACTGATGGGGCTGTAGCGGTAGGGGACACAAGAGGGCTGGGGCACGTTGGCATCCACCAGCTGATGGACAAAGCTCTGCACCACAGCATGGTTGGGCGCATGGTAGTCGTAGCGGAGCAGGCGAGGACAGGCGCCCTTGCAGTATCGCGGGTTGTAGCGGTGGGGAGCAATGATCCAGTGGTCCCAGCCCAGCTGGGCAAAGCTGACGGGGAAGGGGCGCAGGGAGCAGTCGCTCTTCTCCCCTCCCTGCTCCCGCAGGTAGCCAGGCAGGTCATGGGCCAGTGTCCCCATGTCACGCCGGTGGCGCCGAGTCTCTGCTGACGGAGGTGCCAGCCCAGCCCGTGTGTCGTTGAGGTAGAGGAGGAGAAAGGGGTGGCTGGGGGCCACTGGGGCATCATGGCCACCCGCCCGGCCGGCACGCACACAGACATGCTGCAGCACCAGGCTCCCTGTGCTGCTGTTCCCCGGCACCAGGTAAGGGGTGACGTCTGCTTCGGCCCAGCCGTGGCGGGGGCGGGACGCAGGGCTGAGCAGCGCCCCGGGTGCCTCACTGGTGGCCGCCAGCTCCAAGGTACAGAGGAGGCGACCGCGG
>NW_010540224.1:0-827 GCF_000687285.1 Phaethon lepturus | reverse complement strand
CGGAGGAGGTGCTCGGTCTCAGACTGGCCCTCCAGGTGGTAGGTGAGGGGCTGCACATACCAGCGACCTGCAGGGAAGCAGTGGTCAGTGCCCCCCAGTAAGGCACAGCAGCACTGCGCCGGCACAGCCTTTTCCCAGGGTGCTGCTGCAGCCCCGCACAGCGCAGCAGAGGCTGTGGTATCACCACCCTCAAAGCCCGTAACAGCCAGGCGCCCCAGCACGAGGCAGGAGCCTCAGCAAACAGCAGCCATGCCTTGCAGGCAGGATGAAGGGCAAAGAACAGCTGGGACAGTACCCATCCTCTGCACCAACACCACTGGCCTAGCACAGCATTGGGCAGGATGGGGAGAGGGGCATGCAGGGCCAGCACTGCTCTTGCCCATCTCACCCCTGGGGCAGGGAGAGCCCCCTGGGGCAGGGAGAGCCTGGGCCCCCTGCCAGTGGGGACCCCACGGCCGAAGGCAGCCCTGCAGGGCACAGGATGTGCCAGCCCTGGCCAGGACACTGTAACGAGGCGGGGAGGAAGCAGGCAGAGACCCCGACACAGCTCAAGCCCACCCCACCAGCTCTGCTAAGCCCCCACACTGCCCTTGGTGCCCTCCTGCTCCTTACCTGCCCAGGCCTGACCCCCATGGGAACTGGCCTGGACCAGGCGGACGGTGTTGGTGCCTGGGCTGCGGCCATGCCGGGGTCGCCCTTCACGGTCAGCAGCACGCCGGTACAGGTTCAGCATGTAGCGCAGGGGCTGCCCACTTGCTGGCCCTGCTCGCCAGCCCCGGCTGCCTGGTGCCTGGACTTGCAAGGCCTGCCGGAGGGGCCGGGGGGGG
>NW_010540223.1:1627-2941 GCF_000687285.1 Phaethon lepturus | reverse complement strand
CCGCAGCCCTTCTCCGCGTGAGTTTTGGGAAGCCGGGGGACGTCGTCATCTTCTTGATTCGGGTTTCAGCTCTGTCCCTCGCCCATCATCTTTGCTTCTTGGCTTTTCGCTTTGCACAGAGATAGCTCTCTCCAGGGCCGGTTTGAGGGGGGAGGTTGGTGGTTTTTAACCTGAGCTCTGCTTAAAAAGAGAACTTTTGGTGAAAACAGGACCACCAAAGTGGAACGATCTTGCACGGCATCCCTAGAAAAAAGCAGCCTCTGACTTTCACTGCTGAGGGGCCAGGAGACCTTTTGCTGCAGGGGCAGTTTCTCCAGTGGCTTTCTAGCCCCTGGGGAGCCCCGGGCAAGCCTCGGCCTTGTGGGACCGACACCAGACAGGGGATTTAGAGTTCACTGGTCATGCTGGCTAACACAGTCATGGTCCAGCGCTGGCTCTCAGGGCTAAAGGTAGCACCTGCTGCCCAACCTTCCCATGTCGGGGGATATGGTGGCCAGTTGGGTTTTAATGCTTGCCACTTGGCTTTGAGGAGCGGGGCTATGAGAAACCCTCGGTGCTGCAAAAACTGGGGGGCTTCTGGTTGCTTACCCTCATTTGCTTCCCCTGCCAAAGGGACGCTCTGTCCTGGAGCCGCTGGCTCCCAAGCAGAGGAGCAACAAGAGGAGCTTCGTGTACCCCAGCTTCATGGATGAGGACATGGTGGACGCTGCCGATACCCTGGACTCGTCCTTCTTCAGTAAGGCAAGCGCCGTTCCACGCTGGCTGTCGGAGTGGGGAGGGGTCCCAGTGCCCCTGCATGGGGGCTGGACGTGGAGTGGGGCTGTGATGGGGACCCCTGTGTCAGTGCTTCGCCCTGCCCCGGGAGCAGGGGCATCGGTGGCCGCTGTGTCCGGCGCCGTGGGGCCCTGGTCTTGGCGATGCTCCTTGGGGGTGGCAGGGAGCAACGCCACCATTGTTGGCGTGTTTCACACCTGGTGACGTGCAGTTAGTGGGATGTCGGTGGGGATGACCCCCTCCCCAGGCTCCGGGGCCAGGTGGAGCCAGGCTGGCCTGGGGGTGGGCATGCTCGGTCGCGGGGGGCTTCTCACCCACTGCACACATCCAAGAACACGTCTCACCCCTCCTTCCAGATGGACATGCACGACGAGACGTACTCCATGCCTGATGATGTCTTCGAGTCGCCGCCTCTGTCGGCCACGTATTTACGCATGCACCCGGTGGGGGAGGACGCCAGGGCATCCCCCGAGGTGGAGCAGCCCACCCCGTGAGTACCAGCTCTCAGCGGGTGCTGCCCCCGAGGCCGCCCAGGCGCCC
>NW_010540223.1:702-1414 GCF_000687285.1 Phaethon lepturus | reverse complement strand
CCGGCCCGGCTCCCCGGCGAGGCAGGCGCATCGCTTCCAAAGTGAAGCACTTCGCCTTCGACCGCAAGAAACGCTACTACGGGCTGGGGGTGGTGGGGAAGTGGCTGAACAGGACGTACCGCCGCAGTCTAAGCAGCATTGTGCAGTCGCAGCTGGAGATCACCGACAGCCACCGGTGAGGGGGACCGATGGGACGGGGATGGGCTCGGGGCTCCCCATCCCCACTCTGATGCATGTCCCCCTCGATGCTTGGGGGACTGCCGCACTGCAGCATGCTTCTCCCCAGCCCTCCTTGAGCTGCTCGAATTTTGGGTCCTTTCCTCTGCAGGCCATATTTCACGTACTGGATCACCTTTGTCCATATCCTCATCACTTTGCTGGTCATCGGCACCTACGGCATCGCCCCCATCGGCTTCACCCAGCACGTGACGACAGAGAGCTACTGGCTGGGGCCACCCCCTCCCAGATCTCCAGTGACGTGTCTGGCTCTGAAACGGCAGCCAGCTGGCTGCCAAGGAAAGCAAGGCTGGTGTCCGGGGCGTACTTTGAACACCCCGGAGCGGGGATCCACCCGTTGAGGTTAACCCTGGGAACCTGCAGCCAGCTGTATTGCTCCCCCGGCATCCGGGCTGGAGACAAGAGCAGGCATCCTTCTTCCTGGGGGGGCTGTGACCACCGTGCTGTCGTGCTCCCTGCTAGGGCTGGGAGCATC
>NW_010540223.1:0-681 GCF_000687285.1 Phaethon lepturus | reverse complement strand
CTGGGGGGGCTGTGACCGCCGTGCTGTCGTGCTCCCTGCTAGGGCTGGGAGCATCCTGGGGTGCTGCTGGCTCCTGCTGTTTGAGAGGCTCCTTTAAATAGCTGGGGCAGGGGTCCGTGTCTGCTGGACGAGCAGCAGCGTGCGTGCCAGCGTAGGGCGTGCCAGCTTTGCAGCAGAGCTGCCCTCCCTCTCCCTCGCGCATCGCTGGTGGGACGCAGCAGCCCTTCCCCTCAGGTGAAGGGGGTGGCTCAGCCCCCCGAGAGCAGAGGGAGAGGGGGCTGCACCCCACCAGCCCCCTCGGCGGGAGCTGACCCTGGACTGGCTCGGCAGGTGCTGAGGAACAAGGGCGTCTACGAGAGCGTCAAGTACATCCAGCAGGAAAACTTCTGGATCGGGCCCAGCTCGGTAAGGGCTCATCCCAGCGCGAGGCTCTGTCCTTCACCAGCCTCTGCTCCCCCTGCCCTGAGCCAAGGGGGGTCCCCAGGGTGCCCATCCTCACCCGGGGGTTTTTCTCGTCCCAGCCCGCTGCCCGCTGCCCCCATCCCTCTGGGACCTGCTGCCCAGTCCCAGCCCGGGCTGAGGGCTCAGTGGCGCTTCCCAGAGCTGTGGCATCGCGGTGGCAGGGTCAGGAGAGACCTTGTCCCCCTCCCGCCCGCCTTCCTCCCCCTGGGGTAATGGACA
>NW_010540222.1:0-275 GCF_000687285.1 Phaethon lepturus | reverse complement strand
CCCGGCTCTGCGGCCGGGAGCAGCTCCCGCGCTCCCGCGCCCTTCCCGGACACAGCTGCTTTCCAGAGCTTTGCATCAAGCGCTGTGACAAGTCGCCTGTCCGCACAGAGCCTGTAACCAGCTACCTCAAGGCGTTTGTTCTCTGGAATTCAAGCTGTGATCTGGCTTTGGTGGTGTCTCATTTGTCTCATTCCTGCCTGCCGGCGTTTAACGCTCGGGCTGCAGTCAGACTCTTACCGCTGTCACCATGCGGCTGGCAAGCGGCTGCTGGGCAC
>NW_010540221.1:110021-142574 GCF_000687285.1 Phaethon lepturus | reverse complement strand
AGCGCCTCAGGCTGAGCCGTGTGCCAAAACTTACATTTCGCTCCCCAAACAGGGGAAGATTCCATTTTTTTCCCTTTTTGTTGTTGTTGTTGTTCTGTCCTTTGAACTGTCGGACAATTCGTTTCCTCATGCATGATACATAACACGTGAGGCATGCTAATGAGGATGTTCTCCTTTTCCTGTGCCTGCTTTATTCGCTGCCTTTAATAAAAAACAACTGCTGACTTTTAATTCATGGGTTTTTTCTGTACATTTTCCTAAAGTCTTAGCTAATTTAGTAATTTAAAAGCTCCGAAATTCCTTTATTTATTTTTAAAATGTAGTGTTGTTGTTTTCCCAGTGCCTTTGAGGGAGAGTACACACATCATAAAGCTCAAGGAATATACAAATGTGTTGTTTGTGGGACTCCTTTATTCAAGTGAGTATGCTAAATATAGTTTTGAGATTTCTGTCTCTCAGTTTATGTGCTGTGTTCCCCTGTAATCTTGTGTATATTCCAGTACTTATGTAATTGTATAAGATCATCTAACTTGTTAAAATTGAAAAGGGGTACATGAGAAGCAATGTAAATAATAATGCTGTAGTACAATTAGTCTTACAGTAAAGATAAAAAATTTTAGTAAATAAGATAGTAACATAACATTCTGGTAAAATAGGTAATTGACTGTAAAAAGTAGTAATTCTTTTTTTTCTCCTCTTCTTCTTATACAGCCATGACAAGTAATTGTAACACAGTCTTTCACTGCACTCACAGATAAGAGTTTTGGCTATTAGTCTTACGCCCAGGTAGCTTTAAGATCTGGATCCCGGGCAGCGCTGCTGCATCCATGCTACAGCATTGTATCTGATAATGGCAAAAAAAGTAGATGCTCTATTAGAATTCAAGCACTTCAGAAAACAAAACCCAGGAAAATTGCATTACTTACTGAATTTTCATGCATCCCAGTTAGCACACATGGAGAGCGGGGTAGGAACCGAGGCAAGGATTAAGAAAGAAATAATAAATTTTGTGTCTCGCATGAAGAATACTCTTTAGAAGTATTGTGGGAATTACGGCCCTAAATTTGGTGCCCGAAGAAGTGCTGATTGAATTCTCTCAATCACTGCATTGTTCTGCACAGATTCAGTTGTTGTTTATGTGTTCTTTCTTATTTCTGGCTGCTTGTGTTCATTCTGATGAAGAATTTCGGGTTTTTTCCTTGTTTTTTCCCCTCAATTCACACTGACTCAGTCCCTCTCACTTGAAGAGGTACCTTTACAGCAGCATGAAGCAGGACGGTCAGGATAGCGCCAGTATTAGAGAAAATTAGGTCAGTAATAGGTTACAAAGGAAAATAAAATTGATGTAGCTCCAGAATCACCAGATGTGGCAGTGATAGCTGTTCTCAAGAGACTGTCTGTAAAGATGAAAGAAGCACTTCATCTCTGTTATGTTTGATTTCTCCTTCCTTATGTTAGGAGGATTACCTGCAGAAACTTCAGTAATAACATGAATCTTTTGAGTTGGACTGATCGTTACGAACTCAGCCAAGGCAATACTCGCATGTCATGTGTTACTGTGGTGCTTGGCTTGGGGATACACAGTGGCGATCTAAAGTCTCCACTACCTGGTTTTCTACTCTGCCATTTAGACAGTCCCCTGCTTACTATAGCTATGGCGGAAATCCTGGCTCTGTTGAAGTTAATTCAGATTTGGCAAATGAATACAATGGAGCCAGGATTTCACCTTCTGCCTTCAAGACTGGCTTCCTTTCTGTCGTCTGCTAAAGAAAGAGTAGAGTTTTTTGTGGGGTGAGATTTGGAGAGCAGTAGTTCACATAAATGAATGTGAACTAGTTTCCAGTTGCTTTCACAATCCATTTAATATGGGAAAAAGCTGCAATATGAGACTTACCTGTGATTATCTCAAGTGAGCAGTATGCTTTGGCATACTCTTGACTTTTTTGAGTTAATGAGTTGGACTTCTCTATGTGAAATGAGCTATATGGAAATGTCCCTGTTTTCAGATTCTCTTTGAGACTCCCCACGGATTTTATGGGAGGAGAGAGAGGTAAAGGGGGAAGTTGTTTTTTATTTTTAATAAATCCCAGGCCAGTGGGCACCTGAAAAAAAAACCAAACACCTTGATGATTGTGTCCCAGGGCTGGACTGGCCTTAGCCCAATCTCCCCAAAGTCTTTGTGTTGCTTAGTGAGCTCTTGCCACCTCTGGTCTACGTCAAATTTAGCCAGTTGTTCTGAAGTGGCTGGCAAGGGTGGCAACAAATGGAGAGGCCGATAGGGGTCCATCTTCTTTTGTTTATTGACCCCAAAATACCAGTATATAATGTCTTCCTCAACTAAGGAAGATACATTCCTCTATCTTGGTGACTCCTCCAGCCCAGACAGCTAAAAAAGTGAGAAGGAAACATAGATAAGAGAATGCAAAATGTATGTTATTTACTAAATTTTCCCCACAGAGTGTAAATCACTAAAGTATTTCTTAGGAGTGAGGTGGTAGTACAATACAAAGGAAGTCCATTGCACCATTTAAAATGCAAGTTGTTTTTGTGGTGTTTTTTGTTTTTTGTTTTTTTTTTTTAATTCCCAGATAGTCATCTGAAAGTTCCATTTCCATTTGTATCTCATTGGGTGTCCATTAATTTTTTTTCTTCGTGTCATTGTAATCTGTAAATATATATATTAGGACTATGGACCCGTCAGTTTAACCAGGAAAGAGACTGGAGCTTCAGCAGTAATATTAACAAACTTCAACTTTTAACATTTCTGATTTACGTTGTTTCATTACCATGTGACACAGGAGGTCAGGGAACACATGAATTTTACACTCCAGATGAAAGACCTGGGTTTTGGTACGTCTTTAAAACAGAACTCTGTCTCTATCACGGGAAAGATAAAAGAAACAATTAGGAATTTAACATCTCTTCATCTACCTACTTGTACTAATGTTATGAGAAACCTCCCAAGCTTTATGGAGAACATGCTTTAACTTTTTCCACAATCAAAGGTGCCTCACACATAAAATCCATAATCATGCCATTGAATCTAATTATTCCATCTCTGAACTTTCACGCCAGACAGTCTCCTACATCCCAGTACAGCTGCCTAAAGAAAGCAATAAATGAGAGAGACAATAAACTAATCTCAAGGACCTCCTTTTTCTGCAAGCCAGTTCTTCCGTGGTTTTGTGTTACACTACTCCAGTCTAGCTGCAGGCTTATGCTAAAAGGAGCAGCCCTGCTCCCCCACCTTTCTGTAAGGTGTTTTTTCATAGCTTCCCCTTCAGTGAACCTCACCTGGTGTGGCTGGAGCATGTCTTAATGCAGCACGTTGATCTGATTGATAGAAAACTAATGAGCCAAAGAAAAAACCCTCATGCTTATCAACTGTACCTGCTTGTGTTAATTTTTTGTGAGCCATGTTTATCATGGCTGGACAGACTCTGTGGCAAGGTTGTGTTTTTCTGTATCCGTTCACAGAGCACCACCTGAATCCTCAGTGTTCTGTAAGGGCCAAGTGCATTTGCAAGATTGCACCTACTTTATTTTTTCAAGGCATTTTCTTGTACACTACACAACAATACCATTCTGTCTACAGCCATGACAAGAGTAGCTTAGAATGAACCTGAGTGAAATCCACAGCTCGCGCTGTTGCCCTAAGAGAGGAGCTATTCCATGTTTAATAAACTACAGTCATGTCCTTTACCATATGCAGGACTGTGTGAGAAAGGTGTGGTATAGATGGGAGCTGGGAAGCCTGGGAGAATGATTTCCCTTTAAAGAAAGAAATATTATTGTTGTGTCAGTTTCCAATTTTTAGGGCCAAGGAATGAATTGCCAAGGCTTCATAAATCACCCACTGCTGCCTTTATTGCTTCCTGGAAGGAATTCTTGGTAATAGTGTTGGCTCTTCTGAACATGCGCTAGGAGAAATAGCAACACCCTTATTCGTGTCATGTTTTCATTTGATTTTCGTTGAACTGTGTCAGGTCTTCTCAACATCTCTCAGACATCCAAAAGCAAATCATGAGAAAAGCAAAGCATGGCTGGGCTATATTGCAGTGCCATTAGCATTGTACTACTCTTGTCTTCACAACACAAAGGAGGATTTCAGTCACCAGGCTAGATCTATACAAAGAATTTCCTTGCCCCAGTGCTGAGTGATTAATTAATGGTCTTTAAGCTTTCTTAACCATCTTTATACCCTTTGAGCAGGCCAAATGAGGATTCAGCACTGGCTGTCTGGCTACGGAAGCCCATATGAAGTAACTGCTGTAGCATCTCTAATAAGACCTAATAGAACTACTTGAGCAACTTCATTTGCCCTGACTGACTCTTTGTTTTCTCACAAAACTTACAGTTTTGTGTGTCAAAACCAACACCTTCTGTTTAATAAAATTTGTTTGGAATAAGGTAGCTCTTGGCAGTGTAGGAATCAGTCAGCAGGCAGTATTACCAAACAGTTTGCATCCATACTCAGATTTTTAATAGGTCTTGTGTAGCTTCAAGAAGCTTGAGGATCTTAAAACTTGCAAGAACTTCTGCAGGTTTTTTGTCCCACAGAAAAGGCTGGTGGAGTTAAAAATCGGTAAAATTGTTGTCATTGAGCATTGACTGCCATTTGCTTAATCAGTTTTTGGTTGAAAACAGCTTCTGTTTTGAGTCTTCTGTGTCACTGCTGGATGACAAATTGTTCACGCACTCCTAATCACCTCACCAAAAATGAAGACAGGAGAGTGCTAGTCTTCCTCAGAGCCATCTAGAATCTGGTGGGTTAATCCACCTCTGAGGATGACCATCAATATGAATACCGTATTTATTGCAGTCCTTGCGGTAAAGTTGTTTTGTGAATACAGCCCGTGGCATCTTCTGCATCTGAACGTGCCTGAGTGCTGAATCCACACCTAATCCTACCTGGATGCTGAGAATGTGCTAAGCTGTGTACAACTTACCACAGCTGTAGCATGGGGTTGTCGCTGGTGCTTGAGCTGGTGATTACTAATTTCTGTGGTGATTTGTAACAGGCCTGTGTCCTCCTGGTCCTCAAGAGCCCCTTGGAGCAAGAAGGGTACAATTCTGCCCTTGGGTGGAGCTGCTGGGTGGCTCTCGGGGAAAGGCTCCTTTCACTGGATGCTTGGCAAGTGTGGCGGAGGGGAGCTGCAGTCATTATAGCAAATAATTCTGCACTCCTCATCGACTCATGGGTAGTTTTTAATATCCTCTAACTGGCAGCTTCTTGGCTTCATTAACCTCATATAAGCAATGAAGTCTGGAAAGCTTTTTATGTTAATGTTTGGGAGAGCAAGAACAAGTT
This sequence comes from Phaethon lepturus, assembly GCF_000687285.1. Classification (NCBI taxonomy): domain Eukaryota; kingdom Metazoa; phylum Chordata; class Aves; order Phaethontiformes; family Phaethontidae; genus Phaethon; species Phaethon lepturus. The sequence continues at coordinate 137,263 of NW_010540221.1, read as the reverse complement.
TGGAAAACAAAAAACACTTCATCTCATGTTTTCCCTTGATCCACAAGCCACCTGGTCTTGTTTTTTCAGTAGATCAGCTCTGTTGTACTGAGCTGGTTGCTGCCCACAAATGTAGTAAGGCACATTTGTGTGCCTTACACAGCCTGAATTACTGCAGGCCAAGGTCACTGGCTGCTGAAGGAGCAAGTTGGGTGAGGCTGCCAGCTACAAGCCAATCCTTTTGCTTGTGATCTCTGGGTAATACCATCTCCAGCAGTGAAAACAAGTACAGGAATATGGGGGATCTCACAGTTTGCTAGGCAGAGAACATTTCAACAAATTTCCTTCCCAAAAGGCAACTAGTGATGTAGATTTCCTAGGAGAAACACCTTAGGATTTAAAAAAGAAGGAAAAGGGGACTTGAAATGTAACATTTTAAATATTTCAAGATCTCATTGAGACAAGCCTGTGAAATTGTTTTGGTTTACTTATTGCTGAGCACAGCTGAATTGCAAATCCTTGTTGAAGGTACGTAGAAATAAGAGGAAATAAATGCAAAGATTTCTGTAATCCTAGAGATATGTATAGATAACTTCCACTGATTTTACTAAGAATTTCATTCATATTTTCGCTGTAAAATTTCAGTGGATTCATAGAATTATAGAATGATTTGAGTTGGAAGGGACCTTAAAGAGCATGTAGTTCCAGCCCCCCTGCCATGGACGGGGACACCTTCCGCTAGACCAAGTTGCTCAGAGTCCCATCCAGCCTGGCCTTGAACACTTCCAGGGATGGGGCATCCACAGCTTCCCTGGGCAACCTGCTTTAGTGCCTCACCAGCCTCATAATGAAAAATTTCTTCCTTATATCTAATCTAAATTCAGCCTCTTTCAGTTTAAAGCCATTACTCCTTGTCCTATCACTACATGCCCTTGTAAACTTTTAAGCTTGATACGTGATTTCCCCTGTTTAAAATTCACACTGCTTTGTACTGACTGTTCCTCAGTCACCCTGCTTGAAAGAACGAATTTTCAGCTAGCCTTAACCTACCTTATGCTTTAGTATGTGTGTGTATGTACCTGAAGTAAAAATCAGGTAGGGAGGATTGTTATGGCTTATGACTGCGGAAGCTGTAGGTTTCTATATTTATCTCTTTATAACAGTCACATTAAAATAAGCTTTGGACAGAACTCACTCAGAGACTACTCATTGACTAACATGATGTTGCAATGCTCTTTTTGAATTTGGCTTTTTGTCAATATGCAGAACAGAAATTGTCGCAGCACCCATCAATAGTAAATCAATCTTTTTTCTGTAGTCTAGGAAAGCAAGATTAAAAATATGTCTTTAACCAGGCTTCCTAAGGAAGTAAGGCTTACAGCATCGTGTCTGTGTGTCAATCCTTTCCTAATAATAAAACTGTATCATTTAATCTACTTGCCAATTTCAGCCAAATTTGGCAGGGGAGTAGCTATTAAACCTCAAAGATATTAAGTTCTTTAAACTTTCATGAAATCGGGAGAGAGATCACATTCAAGCCCTCTCTGAGGAGAGACCTGAACAAGAGTTCAACCATATTATTAGATTATACCAGATAATATTATTGTAAATAATATATATATTATTGTATTATAACAGAGAATCCACATGAGGGTGGAAGAGAGAGAGGCATGTGAATGTCCAGCTCTGGGAAGTACCTGTGAGTAGTTTTGCCACCTTAGACACCACAGGATCTGTCCCTGACCACAACACAGCAGCAAGCCCAGCTTTGCTCCTGCTGCTGCCCAAGGAACTACTTGGTTCTTAATGCTCAGGGGCTTCTAAAATTCCCTGATGGTGTGGGTCTCATAAATTCCTAGATGGTTACATCAGGTATTAATTTTTACATTGGGATACCACTGTGTTTTTCTTTCTGGAAGCTTGCCTTGTTATTTGGAGCTTGGGCTCGTGCGTAAGATCAGTGACCACTTCCAAATAATGATTTGGTTTTTCAGAAGGGCAGTAAATAAAATGGACAAAAGCCTCATCTCTGGCCCTAAAGGCAAGTGACAAGACATGACTTGTATTTGTTAGCCTAAATTCCTCTCCTCTGAAACAGAGCCGCCTGGCTTATCCTGCTTGTAGGGAATGGTCCCTGGCCTGAGCCTTCCCTGCAGCTTGCCTAGGTCCTGCCTAGGAGAGTGCTAGTTCACATGAACGTGATATGGGCCAACACAGTGTCCAGGGACATGTTCACAGCTGAGCGTTTCTGCCCTGGCCTTTAGCTTGCTAGCAACACTGTAGCCAAGAACACTGATACTCCAACTCGGTATTCTCTGTGCTATTGAGGGCAAACGGGAAAGAGAGAGGAATGATTTTATTCTGCTCTGTCACATGGGCCAGGACATTGGCTGGCTTGGATTGCATCAGGAGCCTCCTAGACCCTTGTCTCTTCAGCAAACTACCCATGCCAATATGGAATAAAGTTCTTTGAAAATGAAGATGTACCAAAGCTGCAGCTGTCATCTTTACAACTGCAACAGTTCTTGATTCAATCAAAGTCCTTTTCAGAGAGGAGTAGCACTTTGAATGTCTGCCCCTACCGATGTTGCGTTTAGCATCCTTGAAGCAAAACCTTGCGAAGGAACATCCTGATATAAACTGATAATGCAAAGGTGTAAGAAAGCCAAGAGGAGTCAATGGCTCTTTCAGTGTTAAAAGAAAAGGATCAGAACTGCAGAGTTTTCATCAGCTGCTTTTGGAGAGCTATGGGGCTTTCAAAGGCTGTTTCCAATATTGGGCTTCAACGAAACCTGACTAAACCTGATAAAGACTTCATCAAGAAGAGTGAAAGAAAAAGGTAGTTATAACACAACAGTAGAGGTTCTGCAATAAGTCCTCTTTCACCTCTCCTTGCCAAAAGCCCACTTCACTGGCAAATAACAGATCTGTGTTAGCTTGCGCTGTAGCATGTCTGGTCACACCATAGTATGTGGCACTGAGGAATTGCACGTCAATCATACTTTGGAAGGCAGTAGTTGAAAATTCACACTACAGGAACACATGGTGATTATCATTACTCTGTTTCTCTCTCTTTCTCAGTATTTGGCAGTCCGAACATCTGTTTACACTGCCTTTTAAAAGGAACAGGTCGAAATCCTACGCTTCTTTGCAGTACAGATAAAATGACCATCATATATTTTATTGCTTGTGTTTGATTTAATTATTTCTGGTACCTTTAAAAGTATTGCGGCACCTTGTCCTTAGCTAAACCTTTGCAGTAGCTCACTATTTCCTTGCATATTGTGTGTTGGTAGATGAGCTACGTGGCATTTGTATTGCCATGTATTGTGTGTATTTGAGTCATATCACAGTTGGAAATGGAAAGCACTTTATAAATATCCTCTTGCTCTCTTTATGCATATAGACTCCTTTCCAAAGATATTTATGAATGATTCCCTGACTTTCAGAGTACTCCTGAGGGGCAAAAGCGGAGAAAATATGCACAAAGCTATTCTCTGTTTATTGGGGTTTTTTTTCCTTTTTACTGTGATAAATGATAAAAGACAGTTTTTAAAGTCAGTGCCTGGCTCTGTAAGGTGCATCTTGTTTGGTAGGATGCTTAGGTTGCATATCAGATTATGTACAATGATAACAATGTACAGAGACATTTTTCCTTCTAGTTAATGTGTTTTTAAAAGTATAAAGGAATCAGAGTGAGTATTTTTGTGTGTAGCACAACATCCCTTTGGAACGTACTTTCAGCATTTAATTTTGTCCTATTTATTAGCCATTTTTAGTTGCATATTTTTAACACATATGTGCAACTAGTTTCTGATACCTTCGTTTAGCATGCTGTCAAGAAAAAGATGTAAGTACTGGAAGATGTAGGGGAAAAGCACTGGTTCCATTGAAATTGCTGGAAGCTTTGTCATTCCTTCAAGTAGTCAAGATGACTTTGTGTTCTTGCAGAATGCTTCTTTCACATCTGCTAGTTGTTGCTTATTTGCAATACCAAAGACGCTTCATTATTTTAATCCCTTTTTTCTGCACCTTTCTAAGATCTCTAACAATTTCTCTAATACTGTGTCCTAAATTTTGCATTGTTTTACCAAGGTGGCATGGTGACCATAATATAGGTGACCCTCCTCCTCCTCTCAATGGCTCCTAGCGCTACCTCCCATGTTGTGTTTTCTTTCATAGCTATTCTGCTGTTGGCAGACAAAGTTCTATTCATTTATCACCCTGTATTGGTTTCCTGATTTGTTATCCAGTAATTTATGACTGTTCGGAGCTTTGGTACTCATTACAGTGCCCAGTGACCCTTGTGACCCTCCTCCCCATGTACTCTCTGCCATCTTGCCCCCTGAGCCAATTTGTTGATGCTGCAAGTTGCAGTGCATATGTCCGTGCTAAGCCATGCAGGCTGAGAACTAGGGTCTTTGTTTGACAAACTAATACCAAATATCTAGAATTTAGGCAGTGAGAAGCTGACTGTGCAGATAAACAGATGCTGAGGATAAGGTTCTTACATTGTTTCTGACTATGTAGGTAGTGAGGTGTTGCTGATACAGTGATGAGCAAGAGTGAACAGTCTGGACAGATACACTGCAACTTGAAGAGAATATTGTAAATAAAATACTGAGTAAGTGGCTTTGCCTGGAACTCGGTGGAATTCCCCCCAGTTACCAGCATGCACCTTTTGCAGGGTGGGGACTTTATCCTTCTGGGTGTAAATACCAGCTGAAATAAATAAACTCCAAACAGGAGCACAGGCCGCTGCCCTGGGCAGTTATTGGTGGTGGTATTCGTGAAGGCACATCAGCAACATATGTTCTTTGTTCAGTACTTTTGGTGGTACTTTGTAAGTACCAATTTAGGAAGATAAGTTATGTTTTTTTCTCTTCCATCTTTTCACCACCTGAGAGTTGTATTTAAGACATAAAAGATTGTGAGCACTGGGGGAAGGTGGAGAATGAGCAGGAAGGGAGAAGGGAGTTGTTTCCTCTCTGATGGCTTTATCTGTAACTAATAGCCTGAATGTGTTTACTTTTTATATCATGATTGATTTGATATTTGTTTGCTGTAGCATGATGATCTTTGATATGGGATTACAATGCCAATTATATAAAATAGAGTGTAAAATACATCTACACGTCACGTACGTGTACAAGCTTATAAAATAAAAGAAGAAAATAAATCTGCAATTAGTTCTTGAGCTTGGGTCATTTATTTTTGAAAAAAGAGGACTGTAACTTCCCAAAATACATCCTCTCCCTGATGCAACGTAAAAGGATCCAACATTGTACTTCCTCCTTAGAATTTCTGGCGAAATGCATTTTGCTGCCAACGTAACATCCTTTAACAGCTCTCCTGCTGGTCAGACCTTGTGACCTGCTGTGACAGCCATGACCATGTGTACAACTGATTGTTAGTGGGCAATATAAATCTGATTGGAACATGCCCGTTAATTGCTTTGAGAGCTCGATATAGACAATGCTGTCTTATAGCAGATTGTGTAGATAGGCCTAGTCATAGGGTTAATTCTGCTTGACAGCACATCAGCAGCATCTTGAGAGTAATTACCCAACTTAAGTTTTCCCACAGTTGAATTGAGGTCTTCAAAGGCTTCTACATTTACAAGTATTATTAACCTATATCTGAAACATGATGTTCCCACAAGGGCTAATTTTTTCTTCCTTTTATTAAATATACAGGTTATAGGGTTCATTTGCTAAGTGCTAAGCCCTTAGAAGAAAACACTACTTGTTAGAGAGAGAAAAATCTGCAGTGCACGACCAAAGCTAATGGTGCATAATGCACACATCATTGTCTTTTTGCAAAGACTTTAAAACAAGTTAAAATTTAGGTCTGGCTCCCTCTGTCTCTCCCTCTCTTCCCACCCCCTGCTTTCCACTTTTAAGAAAATCAAACCACTTATTCCTATGTGCAGAGTGAGTAAATTGAAGACACACACAAACAAAACCCTCCTAGGATGTTGTACAATTAAGTACAGATCATTGAATACAATACATATGACATTAATGAAACGGTATCTGCTTCAAAAATAGATTGGAAACATTCATGAATAAATTAAATCCTCTTAATGACTTTTCAAAAATGAAAATGAATGAAAACAATCTTTATTTCATAGGAACAACTGTGTTCTAGGATTCACAGCATATAATTTAATCCTGTTTTAAATTTATATTCTATTTTCTGCATTCATTTTGTAATTTGTCTTTTAAACTATCTTTTTTGTAACTCTACATTGTAAAAACCAAAAAATGTTAAAGGTAATAGTTATCATTTGGGTTCAAGTGCCCTTGAATGCATTAAGTATTAACATACAGAGGTAGACAGTCTTGTTAAAGATGATATTTGCTGGGGGATCAGTCTGACAAATGGCTTTTATGGCATAAAGCAGTTCTTGTAACTTATGATCTTTTTATTTTCTTTTGCAGGTCAGAAACAAAGTTCGACTCCAATTCAGGTATGTTTAGATTTACAGTGTTTTGCTGAATGTACACTATTCAGGTTAATCTCAAAAGAGTAGTTTATCAGTTCAAGTTCAGTTTAGTTTTAAACAAACTGGGGTAGGTCAGTCTTAAAAAGGATCTTCATTTCTCACCCTCTGAAAAGAGCATTATTACTGTGAAACATTTGCTTTCATTCCTTTCATTAGTTCCTGTCTCTTTACATTTTCCCAAAAGATGACCAGGAAGATGTTTCTTGCGACAGGCTTTAATTGATCCAGAAAAATTATAGTACAAATAAATGATAATACAGACTAAAGCAAATGGAGGATTGAGGTGAAGTTTGAGAATGATCACTGCTTTAAAGGAGAATGTTTTTCTTCCTGGTGGACAAAGACATTTCATGGGAATTTGAAGTCAGTGCAGCCTATCTGTCAGGAAACAGATGATTTTTCATCAAATTTTCATGACAGATGCATGTACACAACGCATGCCAGACCAGTGTGTAGAGCTCGCTTTAGGAGGTTTACCAAAAGGCAGTCTCTCTCAAGTTGTCTTTTTAAAGAATTTTAATGCATTGTAGGGACTGGGAGGGAAGTGGAGGTCAGTCGAACAGGTTAATGTGTATCTAACAAGACAAAAAACACAGGACAGCAAACGGGAACAGTTGTGGAAAAAACAGAGATCCTAATACCAGACTGTTTCTTATTCAGTTAACTATTCCTGGGTGTTCCTTAAACGATAGTAAATTAAGAATGGGCTGTTGCCATGGAACCACCTAAAATGTCCGTTGCCTGAAAAGGTCATTCAAAATACACTTTTTTGTTCAGATGAAAACAACTACTTTAAACAGAAAACCTAATATTACTATGGCAATTTTCTGTTTAGGCCAATGTTATCTTCTATATGGTTTCCTTAATGCAGTGATTGCAATTGCTTATAATGATATGACTTTTACAATATATAATAATCAGAGTATTTATGAAATAGTATGTTTCCTTTTATCCCAGTTACAACATGATTTGGGTTTGAAATGTGAGGTATTATGTTGCTTTTTCTTTCCATAGTAGATTTTATCTTTGGAACTGTATAGGAATGAAATCTACAGCAGGAAGTATTTATATAGTCAATTCCTACATCTTGTATAATTGAGTCATCTTTCTTCTATTACGATTTTAGTCTGTGAGTTTGAGGTTACTTGCTTTAAATGTTGTTTGAATGAACTCTATGGTAAGATTACTTCTTGGATCTTGACAAAACAGTTTTACATGGGGGGATAGCTTCACATATTGTCTGCCATCAGCCCCTTTCTTTTAATAAAGTCACCAAAACTATGGTGTGGAGCAGCACATCAAATGTCTGGCTTTTCTATTGAGGGGAAAATGCTCTCTGCAGAACTTTGATTTGCTTGGTGGGGTAAGCTACAAACAATTTTCTGACTTTTTCTTTTGAAGCAGCTCTCCTGTTACGTGCACTCTTCTGTGTGCTTTTCTCCTTGCAGAGAAGGGAGGGGTATGGTCTTTCCTAGGGAAGGCAAGAGTATCGATAAAAAGTTTGGCACATCACACCTATGGTGAATGCCTGCTCAGTAGATGTCACCAGGCCTTGGTGATTAGACTCTGTAGGTTGAGCGTCAGCTCTTGAATGTCTCCTCTTCATCTGTGTAGGCTCCATAGGCTTGCTTTTCTTGAGCTTGGGTCCGTGTTATGGGCACAGATTGTCTCTTATTTCTCACACAGGGGTGTTGGAAATGCTGGTTGCCCCAAGACTGGATGACAAGAGTTGCTTTCCCTGTCCTGCTCTTCTACAGGCACTCAGGTGTTATTCTTACAAGGTCAGAGCTGTGGCCTTGTGAACACCTGATGCAGTGTTGTGTCCCCAAGAGCACAAGGCACACAGAGGTTGTAAAAGGATTTGGAAAGAAAGATCATTTATGGGTCACCACACAAAAATACATAAATGTAAATGAGCATTAAAATACCCAAGATCATCTCTGCCTACACTTTTCTTGCTGCACCTAAATACTCACTGGACACGCACCAGAATTTTCTGCAGCAGGTGATGAAGGTTATTTTGCTGACTGTCAACATCAGCAGGTACAATGAATGTCAACAGGAATTTTTAGCGTTACAGCATGCTGCATCTCACTTCAAAGCGCTTTGTGTGCCATCAGGGATACAGCATGGGAAGGTCTGGGGCTGAGGCATTTCTTAGATTTATTCCTCCTTTTTCTGCTGCGTCTCACTTTCGTCTTCTGCTTGTGATCCCTTTCCCCTAAATCCTTGGGGAAGTGTTTGGTTGGAATAATTTCAGGCTTTCCGGTCATGGGACCCTGGTCACCCCCTTAAGGTATTGAAGGCTCCTCACCTCATGATCCATTGTGGATCACCAGTGTGTGTGGCTGGCCAGGCCAGGCTGGGCTTCTGATCTCATTTTATGCTTTGCTCCAAATGTTACATATAGAACTGAGAATTACTGAGGTTTAACACCTCGGTCTTACCAGTGCTGCCTCTTTCAGTGTCTCATCCAAAGATAGATGTTAAAAGATAGTAGAAAAAGCAGATTAAGCACACAATAAACATGGCATTTTAAGAAGAAAGAAGTCACAGAAGGTCCATAACCTCAAAGTGCATTTCACTGCTAGAAGCACCAAGGCTGAAAAAAATCTCTCTTTTTGAAGCAGCCTTCCCTTTACAGGGGTGGTGCTCAATTCTTCCACCCAGGAGCTCTTCTTGGTAGTCAGATAGCGAAAGCACTTAAGAGTTTATCTTTTGTTGCCAATTACGGAGAGCAGAGAAGTGGAGATACTGAGATCAAGTCAACATGTATCACCCAAATAAAACATCTCTGGTTTTGTTTCTCCACCAAGCAGCTTGCCATCCAAAACCAGACAATAAGCCCAGACCTCCTGCTGCCTTGAGTGAACAGGAAGGTGTGGGCAGGGAGTGGAAGGATGCGTTGGTGATGGCAGAGAGGCATTCTTGTAAAAAAATATTTTTCTGTTGTCAGGGTGTGCGGTGCCCTGTGTAGCACTGTGTTCTGCATAATGTGGCCTTTGAAGTGTGTAAATGTAGCATTGGTTTTAAAAGGGCTGTTGCCATTTGAAACCAATGACATTTATATATGCATATATTTATGCAACTTTGAGTTCCTTGGAGACAACGTAAGGTATTTTCATATCCCTCGTTTTGTTCTGAATTCCCCAGACTGAGATTCCTGAGTAAACCAACGATCCCACAAACTGGAACAAACATGCTTTGTTCTCCTTCATCTCACGTTACTCAGAACAGTTCAACTGTTGAACGTGAGAATGAGGTAATTTTATTCTGGAATTAATATTTTCTTCCAGGGGGCTGTTCTACAATCTGTCGCGTGCTCTAAATAAACCCTAATGTTAATTCCAGTTAACTTGCAAGTCTACATGTGCCCTTGTTAAGCATTTATCAATGCTTATTGTACTTGTCTTTCCTAGAAATATTTGTGAAGCACTGAAGAATTAAAAGAAGTCTTTCTGAAGCAAGTACAAAGTCTGGAATACAGCTTTAAAAGTGCCCAGTAGGCTTACTGTAAATGTAACCCTGGAAATGTTGTTCAACACTGAAATATTACACAAACATTGTCAAAAGAAGATTAATTTGAACTTAAGTATTAACTTAAAAGAAGGCTGTAAGATTCCTATAGTGATGATCGGGATTTATCATATAAATAGCTATAACATCTGTAGGGGACACACATTCTTCATATCATGACTAACAGTTCCATCTGAGAAACTTCTTTTTCTCTGCCGATTCTTTGTAAGTCTATAGCTGGCAGAATTTCTGTCTCAGAGACCATGGGGTTAGCTTCATGCTGTTAGAAGATCTTATGAAATGAAACAATTTTGCTTTCCTGTCATAATATGATGAATTTCACTGGTACTGAAAATAGATTTTTCCTAAAAACATACTTGAAAGGAAAAAAGGTTGTAGGAATTTTTTTTTTTCCTCAAAATCTGTTAGGGAACAAAGTAAACCACAAGATCCACAGCTGAAACAATTTTGTTCTACTTATTAGTATTTTAGTAGTGTCTAAAATGCTTGTTGTGCTATGTGCTTGGTTAGCAAATTTTAGAATTTAAGAATATGGTAATTAAATTAGAATAATCAGTTAATTAAAGATTTTTTTTTTAATTTAGAGAAAAATAGGTCTTTATGGTGCTGTTCCATAACAGGAAGAATTTGTAGGTCTCAAAAGCTGTTGCTGAACACTGTTAATCCCACTTTAGTAATAGAAAAATAAACATAGAAAATGCAAACAACTGTCTCAGCATGCCCGCTGGTCACCAGAGAATGGTGATGGTGAGTTTCCTACTGCCTGCTGGGTGGGCTGGAGTTTTCTTGGGGCATCTCTATTGGTGTATCCTGCATGTCACTGTGGAGGTAAGCCATGTGATACTCAACTGATAGTGTTGGCAGTGAAATTGTGAAGGGGAAGAAATTTGAGTTTTGTTCTGTGTTAAAAAGAAAGGACAAATCCCTGGACAATACACTTGGCCTCCAGTGTAGTTGCTTTTATATATATGTCACTCAGACGGTGGAATGGAGGAAGTCAGAGAGCACAGGGTGCAATAAAGTGACAGTTGTGGAAGCACGGTGCTGTAGACATGGATCTGTGCACTGGCAGAAGAGAGGGGAGTGCCCAAGGGCGCATACTGCCTTCAGCTGTGTTCTTCATCATTTGCTGTGCCAGCTTCCCGCTTCTCTCAGAGAGATGCATCTCCAGAACCCATTCTTCTGTCTTCTCTGCTTCTATACAGATCAAATGAAATGTAGAGATTACCTATGTGATTTTATATCACTGTTTGTGTCAATACTTGGAAACATTCCAATTAGTGTCAGGAATTAAGCTATAATAGCTGCCCATGCAGCTAGAGGCTGTCCTGAGGGACAGCTACACATGAGCTTTTGTTGGATCCCTGCCGCTCCAGCAGTCAAATATAAAGCAAGTCAAGGAGCCCCCGACAGTTCCTGGAATTTCTTTTGCCTGCCTTGTCTGGACTCACAGTGTCAGCCAGTGACTCTGCAGGTCATTTCTCCTCTCTGCACACGGCTTTTTCCACCAGAATGAGTGTATCCCCATGTCTCCAGCGCTGCACGATGCTGGCACCCCTCTATCCCCATCAAAGTTCCCATCCTTTCCATTCTCACCTCTTGTATTTACGGGTATCGTTCACTTAATGTGGCCCCTACGATGTACTAACTTGCTAGGCTACATGATTCAGCACAGGTGCTAGAGAACAGTCGAAGAAAATTATAAGGTTGGGGGTGGTCAGATGTTTTCCTCTCATAAATTCCTCTTGGCTACACTTCCAGATGTTCAGCAATAGACTTGCCAAACTCTCGCTATCAGCCCTGATTTCCCCTAGCCTGCCATCAGTCCCATTGTATGAAAGTCGTCAGTACAACTATTAAGAGCGCAAGGAACTATTCTCCCAACTAAGAAAGAAATGAAAACCAAAAGGCATCTTGAAAGTGGGCATCTCTTCCTGACCCTTGCTACTAGGGAAACCCAAAATAAACTTAACTTGTGTGAAACCTTTGGTCCCTGAAGCAGCGGGGTGCTTAGTAATATCCATCAATCGATTGGATCATAGATCTAAATACAGATTAATAAATTAATTCTTAAATTTTATTGATGTCAGCTTCTTCATCCAGGTTGTGATAGAGTGGTTCTTAATTTCTTCTTAGCAAGTCTGAGTAGTTTCAGGAACAGGGAGGAGAGACATTTGGTGTCATAATGAAATCATATTGACAAGTTCATCAGTCACCCTACAACCAGAGTATTTGATCTAAAAACATGAAAAGATTACTTGCAGAGTCTGTAACAGGAAAAAGTGGCAAAATCAACTGAGGTACTGAAGAATAGGGATGCTCCACAGCTTTTTGGGTGAAGCAAATGGCGTCTCCAGAGTCTTTTTCAACTATGTGGAACTATTTCCTTCTCTCTGCCCACCACGAGTGCACAGATTCTTGAAAGGGTGCATGAGCTGGCGCAGAGAGAGAGTGAGAGACAGCAACTACAGACAGAACAGCAGCTCAGATTATCTTGATTGTCGTTACTTGTGAGTGCTATTTTGTTCTTGGCATTAACAACTCTACAAGCAGATCATTAGGGATGCAATGGCTGGAGAGCATGGTCTGTTATATTTGTTCAGCAGCAAGATGAGCATTTAGATTCAGATGCAAGCTGAACCATCTGTTGAATGTTTTCAAGGCCATACTGCAATGTGACTTGGAATATAGATGGCTGGGACATCTCACTGGTACCTCCCAGTGAACTATGTGCTTGTAACAGCTCTGACCTGTGGTAACTGATCATCATCCTGCTCTTATTTCTCTTGTAAAGGATGGCAAAAGTTGGTCAAATGATTTCAACCTATAGAACAATATTTTAATTTGTGGAGGGCTGATTAAAAATGTTGTAAGCATGTAGGCAAGCTTGCTCATCTAGGATTTTTAAAGAAGGCAGTAAGCTGCCAGAGGACTCCAAATGTATAACTTTCCAAATTCTAATACTGGCTTTGCAGTTGCAGATGTCTTTTCCTCCCACTTACTCTGTTCATCTTATTTGTATCTGAGCTGGGCTATTCTTTGCTATCGTTGGCATGAATTCTTCTCAGTTGTCAAAGTATTTTAATAGAAAGCCTGTTCACTTCCATAAGTTAGATCCTTGAAACTATCAATGGAGGCCAGCAGCCTTGATCAGACTCACGACAGCCTTAAATATTTCTGTGTGAATAATTTGTATAATTTCTATTTTGTGGGGTTTTTTTTGATAATATATTAGTCCCTCCAAAAAATCCTGTTTGTGTTCTCATTAATAAGGCAGCTACTTAAAGATGCTCTGCCCTTGTGAGCTAGCACATGTGCTCACTGTGCGGCACGAAGCACTGCCTGTCAGCATGTGGTAAGAACTGTGCGTGAAAGGGCCTCGTTCCTGGATCCAGGAATATAATATCAACAAAAACAAATACAATTATCTAATTTTGTCCTACATCTACTTTAATAACCATGGCTTCCTTTTTCTTGCTTTGCTCGGAGGATCTTGCTGAGAAGGATCTTGCAATGTGTTTAAATTGGTCCTGTAACAAAAATATTTAGATTTAGGTTTTCCATTTTATTATCATTAATGTAAGCAAATTCATCAGATTTTTTTAGGAGAAATTTTCTACTTTTCTTTCTAAGTACTAAAGACAATATTTTCCATTTTGCATTTCATTGTAAGTAGCTAAAAAAGGCTGTCTTTAAGAAACAATTTGGCAAAAGTAGTCTGAGAAGACATGAATAATATATAAATCATGGTTTTATTACATGGAATTGGAAACTGTGGTAGTCAGTTAAATTATAAACTATAAAGTAGATTGGCTGAAGATTTTTTATTCATCATAAGCATAGCTGCTTGGTCTGTTGCGGAATTAGTTTATTGTTAGACAGCAAATTGCTCTTCCAAGTTAGCAACATTCAGCAGCATAACATCTTTACTGTTCCGGTGGGCCGGATTTCTTACATACAAAAATGTTGTGATTCTTACTTAGACCTTTGTGCAGTTTTTTACTGAGCAAGGCTACCTAATTATTTTTCAAGAGCTCCTTGCATTGCAGTCTTGTTCAGTGGACAAAGTAGAAGATTTTTGGTGATACTCTTGAATTATCCTATACTTACAAGCTTGATAAAGAGTTTTTCTGCTCCTCTTAAATGAAAATTCAGTCAGTCAAACTAAACCTATTACAAACTATGATAATTCACTTTGCCATAGTCCCATTTAACTAGCCAAAAATGGAGTATGTGCAGGAGAAGCCACAAGAATGGACAAGCAGGGAGGTTTCTGGTCACAGCTGTGGCTCATTGAGATGGTTATACAGCTCAAACGCAACTTATCCACACCATATACAGCTCAAGTCACTTGTATTGTTTCACTGCTTTATTCGTACTCTATTCATTTAAACCATGAAATGAGGGAAAAAATTGCCTGTTGTCTTTGTAATTTGGAAGCTGAACTATAATTCATTTGTGAGTGGAGTGTTACGGCATTGTGTATCATGTATGTGCTTCTGAAGAGGTTTTGAAGAATGGCAACACGGGATACCAGTTAGCTCACTGCACGGTGCCAGGAAACAAGAATTCTGCAGGGTACAACAATACTTTATGTCTCTACCATCTTCTGGTGCAGAAGCTACTGGAGCTACCAGCATCCATCTGGGTGTATATAAGTAGCTGAGATGTGCAGGTTTGGGCATAATTTGGATGTCTGTTTCATATTTTTAATGTTGTATGGACATCTGCTGATTCTGTACCCTGTTCCAGCACAGCTTGACAGCTCTGTGACCTTGGGCAAAGTACTTTTTCAGGGAAAAAGCTGTCTCTTGCTATTGAGCATGTCCAAGACCTAGTGCAGTGGAAACACTTTCTCAGTTGAGATCACCTCTTAGATCCACCATAAATCAAATCATGGGTGGCCTTTACAAAGTATGTCCTTTTAGATGGAGTAAATGAAGTTGTGTTAGAAAGAGTCTCTGGAATGCAATATAAAAGGCAACATGGTAAATGCATTCAACTGAATTAGAGTCTTTCACTCTGCCTACAGTTACCCGTACCACAAAATTTGTGCGAAGGGGATCTCAGTTCTATGCAGAAGAAATACAATTACAGAATCACAGAATCATTAAGGTTGGAAAAGACCTTTAAGATCATCAAGTCCAACCATCAACCCAACACCACCATTCCCACTAAACCATATCCTGAAGTGCCATGTCGACACGTTTTTTGAACACCTCCAGTGATGGTGACTCCACCACCTCCCTGGGCAGCCTGTTCCAATGCTTGACCCCTCTCTCAGTGAAGAAATTTTTCCTAATATCTAGTCTAAACCTCCCCTGGTGCAACTTGAGGCCATTTCCTCTCGTCCTATTGCTAGTTACTTGGGAGAAGAGACCAACACCCATGTCGCCACAACCCCCTTTTAGGTAGTTGTAGAGAGCGGTAAGTTCTCCCCTCAGCCTCCTCTTCTCCAGACTGAACAACCCCAGTTCCCTCAGCCACTCCTTGTAAGACTTGTGCTCCAGACCCCTCACCAGCTTCGTTGCCCTTCTTTGGCCACACTCTAGTACCTCAATGTCCTTCTTGTAGTGAGGGGCCCAAAACTGAACACAATATTCGAGGTGTGGCCTCACCAGTGCCGAGTACAGGGGCACAATCACTTCCCTACTCAGTGCATGTTGTCCAAAATGGCACATCTTGTGTTTTGATTAGCATGGTTTATGGGGTCATGAATTTGAACAAGAAAGAGGTGAAAGCTGTTTTTGTTTCTTCCCTTTGGATCTGTCAAAGAGAACAAAACCCTTAGCATCTTTTCTATGCAAGATGATGAGAATGATATCGTACAGTATTAATTGAAACTGTAAGAAATCTGTTATTTGAAAAAAATTATCTGTTTCATGTTATTTGACTGTACAGACTAACCAAGTTAGTTTGGTTCAGTAAAGATTAAAATATTTCATGTTTTTATTTCACTGATATAGTGCTGTAAATTTATGACCAGTAAGAAACCGTATGAAAGATCTGTCAGTTGTTACTATTTCACATTTTAGTCTCTTATCAAAACCAATTTCAGGTTTTGTAGTACTAAAAGTAAAGGGAAAAATGCAAGCTGCTGTTAAGCAAACTGTAATGTTCAGTGATCACCATCAAAATCTTTACAGTGTTGATCTGAGTATGAAGCAAAGAACATTAATTTGTCTTTTGTTGACTTAATTTAGTGGCAGCCTTTGAGATGTTCTGGTAGGCAGGTTTCTGTCATACCACTGCAACTGCCACTGTACATGTGAACATCCAGCTGCTTAGGATTAAGTCCAAAGTCAAAACACCAATGAGGTCTAATGCTGCCTGTTTAAGCCAGACACAGTTTGCCCTGAATTTTATGTAAGGACAGCACAATCTGGTCTTAAGCCAGACAACAGTGAATTAAGTTAACAAGGGCTGAAAGTATTTCTACAAGGAAAGAATTGCATCACTGTGTGATGTAATCAGGAGTCTTAGCAACCTTCTTTTCCATCGGGGGCTGAATTAGTGTTCTCTGTTGTTTGGTATACCATTGTCATGCCCGCCTGTTGTTGTTTACAGAGTAAGTGGTCCCAGCCTTTTCATCAGCCATGGTCCAGGTGTCTGAACAATCTTAGGTCTGTATGCCCTTCTCCAAACACCATGCCTATTAAGATCACAGAATCCATATTATCAGTGTTTCGTTGCTCTGAATGAAGTTTAGTGCTAGTCTTTGCTCTTCTTTACTAGCTGTAGCAATGGAGGTGCTTTGATTATTTGCATAATATCCTTTTCAGGTGATTTCTGTGTCTGTGGAGACATGCACAATCCCTGTGTGTCTGTGGAGAAATGGCGGCATTTCATTTGGAGGGATATTTTATGCAAGCTATTACCATCTCAGGGGGAGTGGAATCATCTTATCTAACTGTAACCATCTGCCTTAACACAGCCCTCTGGGCTTCATCCAGAGTTGGAAGAGATAAGCGTCCTCAGAGGGGTTCATCCCTTCTGCTGGGGAAGTCTATCTGAGGGTGCACGGAATCACCTTTTTGAGTGCCCATCAACTTTAGAGTTAGGCATGTAACTTTGATGGTTAAAGTCAGGAGGGATTACCTCGGTCTGGAATGGATGTGCAGAGAGCTGGGGATGAGCAGGTGTGATCCCCCAAGTCACTTTCCACAGCTGCTGCTGTGGAGCTGTCATGGAAAAAATTCATAAACTTAAGAGGAGAGCTACCCAATTACTCTCAAGTTCTTCTGCTGAATGTCAGTAAACCACCTGTACACAGAGCTTGGGTGTAGCGTATTTATGGGAAGGATGAGTCTACCTGTGATTATTTTAGTTCTGTTTCTCCTTGTATGCCTTTTCATTTCCCTTTTCTTACCTTTCTTCCAAAAAAACAAATCTGCTTATGTGCCTCCAGTTATCATTACCTCAGAGAATTGCAGCAATTTTAATCTCTTTCTCTTGAATTATGAGTAAGATTTGTAAATCGATCATTCACCACTGCTCATCTGGGCATGGGCAGGAAGAGAAATATGTAACTGGAAGAGAGATGGCCTAAGGGTAACGAGAGAGAGAATCAAAAATGTTGTAAATGTATTAAATTTAGCTTCAGTCAGGGCCCAAATATTAAGCTGGCCTTTGGCATGTTTCGGAAAGCATGTGAAATTGCTGCTTTAGTAGGTAGAGATTTTGCTGATTTTATGTTGCTTTTCTTGATCTTTTAGAAAGTCAAAGTCGTTTAGTCTGTGTTAACCATTCTAATGACTTTAAGGACACTTGACACAATAAATGCAGATGTGAAAACTGAAAGGTGTATTTTTAAAACATTAAAATTTAGAAAGAGAAGTGTTCTGTTTCTGCCTCATGCTTTTCAAGGAGGTGGTCATGAGAACAGAATTCCCCTGTTTATATTCTCATTTAAAAAGTGTCTACCCATAAGATTTCTGGTGTTTGAAAGTGCTCCTATACTCACTTCCATACTATTATCTCCCTTTAAGTCAGTGATTTTTTTTTTCCGCTGCCACACACTCTATATTTAAGGTATTTAAATGAAGTCCCAGGAATATGGGTTTGCAGAGGGATGGGATTTGGAATGTCAACTGTCAGCACTGACAGAATAGCTGGAAACTGATTAAGACATATTTAGGTTGAAGAATGGTGGAAAAAATGTGCTGGCAAGTAAAAAATCTGCTGCATAAAATACTGTGTTGAGGTCATTAGGGCTCTGGAAACAAGTTTAAAAGGCAAGAGGGGAAGACACAGCATTTCCTCAAAATTTCAGCCCTCCCTGCTTTCGAAGATAGAAAGAAATCCCTGATTGAAAGAGTACTGTCAGAGCTGGACTTTAGGTCAAGAGTTAGTATTAGTGTTAAGACTGAGGCAAACTGAAGTTATGTCAGCCATCACTTACCCAGTTAACTGGCTTTTCTGAAGAAGAGAATTAGAGGAGTTCTCTTTTTTAAATCTTCCTATTTTCTTTACTATCTGCATGTCTGAGACTCTTCTCTTGCCCCTCAACGATGATACATCTTGGGTGTACGTGGATCTGTGTCATTGTGACAGTATGACTAAACAGGGCTGGATTTTACTGTTGAAGAACAGCATGATGTTGAAACCTATGCTGGCAGCTGCTTTTACTTCTTTGGTTCCAGGCATCACAGTGTAGACCATATTAAGAGTAAGTCCCACTCCTAAAAAAGCAGAGAAATGTACATAGCAGAACTGTAATCTTAACTCCCTTGCTCTAGTCTCTGTAAAAGTAATTTCTTTAATGATACATTAACAGTTTTCACGTTCCCCTTTGCTTTCTCACACAAGGAAGGTCTGTGCCTAAAGTTAGACCTAATCCTGGCCCGGATGTGTAACAGACTGGGGAGACTCCCCGGTGGGACATGCCCCCTCTTGGGCTTCTGTTTCTGTGGAGGAGAGAGTAAGTACCTCATCACCTCCCTACCTCCTGTGAAGACTATGCAGAAGTCCAAGTTTGAGACCCATGTCTCTCTCTTAGGGTTCCTGTTAGTAGGGCACCCAGAATGGCAAGGCAACTTGACAGGATCTGAGTGGGAGGGGGGACACAGACCTTCATCTAAATGCCCTTGGCCTTAAGGTGATCTCATCTTCCTTCATCAGATCAAGAAAGGGGTGGACCATACAGAGACCTTGTCCATCCCTCCCCCCCCGCCCTCCTTCCCACAGCGAAGGGGTTTACTGGGAAACTTCAGAAGCTGAAACTCATGAGATTTCCACTGGCACTTTGCCTCTGAGAATGTTTTTACTTATCCACAAATGATTGAGCTTTAATGAGTTTCTCATAATTTGTATGAGCAGTAACAGTATATTTCTTTCATTCCTCTGCCAATAGTTTGTGCATATTTTTTTAAATTTTCATAAACTGTATTGCCCAGTGCCAGGCTTAAACTTTGCACAGATGGAGGTGGACAATAACATTAAAATGCCTAAGTAGTCAAATGTATTACAGACTGCAGTTCTGCTTTTGCATTTGGATAGGAGTGTGTTACTTCATATTTAAAAACATAAAGGTGGTCTGTTAAAGAAGCTGAAAGAATAAGGCACGGTGTTCTTCAAATTCGTAAAGATTAATAAATTGAAGGGCATTCACTGTCATCTTCAGTGCAATGTAAAGAATAAGATTATCTAAGTTATGCAGAAATTCTACCTTTAATTCAGGCTTTATTTACAGAAACTTCCCACTCATACTCATTAGTTCAATGTTATGGTTTATTTGTGCAAGTCTGTTTTAAGACTAATGAATGATGGGGAATGAGAGAGTTACAGCAGTGATAGCAGGAATTTTGAAAACATTCAAAAAAAGAGTGAAGAATGCTACACTCTCAGGAAACCAACTGATACTTACTGAAGCCCATGCAAACATTTAAATGATCTAATAAAGAACAGTGAAGAAAAAAAATAAGAAAAATAATCTCATGGGATGGGCACAGGAAAATAGATTGTTAAACATACGGATAGCAGAAGGATACACTAACACAAAGCTGCAAATAAAATTATTGTTTGCCCTGCTCACCCAGTTTACATATTGGGATGGATGTATAGGCTTTGCTATACATTCTTACTGTAGAAAGAGGTAAAATGTTTAAACAGTGGTGGCTAAAGTTAGTCCCGGAAGCTGAAGTAGCCACCGCTAGAACTGTGAGAAAAATACAGTTTTTTATTTGGGGACCAAACCTGTATATGGAAACAAGGTTGGGAACTTGTGTGTCCAGGAAAGATCGCTTTAAGTTGGCAAGTAGAAGTAAAAGATTTTTGTTTTTTCAATGTATTGAAATGGGTGTATCTCCCTCAGGTTTTTTAGCATAAATTGATATTGGAAAGAAAACATTTCAAACAAAGGCTTGAACTATATACTTTCAAAATAAAGAGTGGAAACAGTTGAGCTATTTGAATTTTGTCCAAATTCTTCATTTTTTCCAGTCATAAATTTGTACAAAATTTGAGAATTTTTCAGAAGCTTTCTAGACCTCTAAAGACTGCAGTTTAAGGCATTTTTAGTATTTAGAAAGAAAAAAAAAAACAAATTCCCAAACCTGCCATCCACTCAAAATTCTCAAAACTCAAAAAAAAAAGGCCCCATTTAATTGGTTACTTAATTACTGGCACCCACAGGTTGGTTTCCTAGATAGCACAATCATCCGGCTGTGACAGCCTTTCTTTTTGGTGCTGCCCTGGTACAATGCAGCTGAACCCCTCTGTGACCCCTGGGAATGCCAACTGAGATGATCTGTCATTGCACACAGAGCTCTCCAATGGGTGATCACTTTCTTCCAGGTCTTTCTAGAAAATGATTCATAATTTTGCAAGTATTTTAGACTTAACATTTCTCAGGGTGTAGATTAAAAAATGCGTTACTTGGAGTAACAGTGTGAAACAAACATTACGCCTAGTCATATGGGCACTGAAGAATAGATGTTGAACATTGAAAGTTCTGCTATTGAGGCTGCTTTGGATACAACAAAGTAGGAATCCTTCCTCCTGCCCACTCCACAGCCCCCCCCCCGCCCCCAATACACCAAATCAATGGGATGGTGCCTTGTGCAAATGAAATGTTTCATGTCAAAATGTACAACTGTTTTAATGTGGTTGAAGGTGAGGCTCTGAAACTGATGTCGGATATGGCCTGTACTGAAAATCTGCAGGTTATTAAACTACCTGGGAGGGAGGGAACTTCGTTTTTAAGGTCCATGTTGGAATGTGGGTCGGAGATTCCCCAGCTCCTCTAGTTCTAGCTCTAAAGCCAGAAGCTGCAAGACTTGTTTGGGTTTTGTGTTAGATGCTTTATAGGCTGTTGATTATGGCATGGGAACCAAATCATTTTTCAGAAATTGATTGTGCTGTTGGCTCTGTTCTTTTCCTGCAGAGATTTGGACCATACGTTACCTCTTTAGTTGTTTCATAGGAAGGAATCCTATTGAGAACACCTGGAGTGATAGAATTTCAGCATGAGCGTTTAAAACCATGGGCATGCCTCAGCTTCCTGGAGAGCCGGGAAGAAGTCAGGGAGTGTGCAAAGATCTTTTGGGCTAGTTCAGGGTGCTAAATGCCCTTTAAATTTCAGTGGAGGTTTGAGTTTAGAATAGTCCCTTTTAGGCAACCTTCTGCTAACGCTAAGAGCACTCCGCAGCCAGAATATGTGTTACTTTGGTTGCAATCTGATGAACATGTGAAAGGTAGAGAGGGAAAACCCAGCAACCTCTGTTACTCCAGTCTTTCCCCATCCCTTCAACTTCCATTGTCGTGATGCTGCTAAATACGCTTTGCCTGCTCAGAACTTAAACAAACACACATTGTACTTGTGCGGAGTTATACAGCATTTAAAAAAGGTTTGAGTTTGTTGAATAGAGTTGGGTCAGTACTGGGGTAGCTTGGTGTCAACAGTTAGATTTTGCTGTATCCAAGATAGGGTTGGGAACTGCCATACTGTAACTTTTCTTGAGTGATCTGTTCTTTTAAGTGCTCACAGCATGCTTAGAGAATGAAAAGTACAGTGTGTTTCAGTCCCTTTCCTGGAAAGTGCATCCTCTGCTACCTGCTCTTTGAGAAAAGATTTAGTCCAGATAATAAGCCAGGTAATTTATTTTAAGTTCTAAATTCTCGTACTTTGCCTTTTGTAATGCTGAGACAGAGGAAATCTTTGAAACAGAGGGATTACAGACTTATTTGAATTATAAAGACACTGACCTCAAGCAGCCTTTTAGTCAAATCCATTGTTCATGTGGTCAGCTTATAATCATGTTTCTGTGCTATTAATGCAAAGACATTGTGTGCAAAGACATGCTGAGCTCAGAGGTTTACCTTATTCTAACTGTAGAGTTTCTATCAATCAGGGACATCACACTAAGTCATCACAGCAGTGTTTCTGTCATCCTTACACCCTTTGCCCTGTATTCTCACCTTCTGCCTTGCGTTGCCTCCAGTGGTTGTTTAACCTGTCAGTTAACTGAGTCAGCTAGCCCAGAAAAAAAGTTGAGTAATTTTCTGCTGGTTTAGTGAATTAACTTTCTCCCCACAAATCAATAAGCACCAGAGCTGGTGAATGGTGAGGAAGCAGCAGGACCAAGACAACTGAGAGCAGGGTCAAGAGAGGGGCAGGATGGATTGCTTCAGCTATCATATGACACCTTCCCCTAAGTCTGCCTTGCTAAAGCTTCTCCACTTCACATACAAAATATTAGAAGTTGATCAGAACAGAAGCCTCCATGCATCTCCCATGGACCTCATTACCAGCAGGTTTCTGGCTGTTCTGGGTTGAGTGGGTCTTCGGTGAAATGGAGACATCCCTACAAAAATGTTTGCTTCCAGTAAGTAAGCATTTCATGTTTCTTTTGTTTAAAAACCTGTTTTTATGAAAGATTTCCTACTGAACCCGTGTCAAGATTCTGTATTTTGCCTTCTCTGGTGAAAGCGTCTATAAGACTTTCCTTCTAGAATGAACCACAAACTCATCTTTCAAACCTGAACAAAATCTCTGTACAGCTCCTTCCAAAATCTAATCAAGGCTATAGTTCCTTGACTTCACACTCCCAAACACACACTGCCTGAGAGGAAGCTCAGACACCCAGTTTTCTGCCTTTTTGAGAGAAAAAGAAAAGAAAGAACTATTTCCTGTAGCATAAGGAAAAATTAATGAGAAGAAGAAAGAAAGTGGAAAGGCTGAAAATGAGAAGTTGGACACATAGGATGTAAAAAGTATTTAATCAAATTAAAATCTAAGTAAAATCTCTACCTGCAGCTACTGTTCAATTTAGCTATTCTAGCTTAATGTCAGTTGGTGTGGACTATGTTTCTGTTGGCTAACTTCTGTTTTATTAACAATTCTTCTTCCAGTCAAGACTTGCCTACCTCTCTCTCTACTTGCTTCATCCCAGGGCTCTCCTCGCCTAAGTTTTGGCAGTAAGCAACCAAATAAGCACTTGTGTGTATGAGGTGTGAATCGACTTTGCTTCAGTAAGTTCAGAATACCTTGCAAACTCACTTGGTGCTATTTATGCAAGGTTTCAGCAGAGTTTACTTTTGAAGTAAATATTAAAGTGAAGTACAGCGCTGTCTTTAAATGCAAAGCATTATTTTACACCTCATTATGTCTATTTTTCCTACTAATACAGCAGTGGCAATTGGACAAGTAAAAGACTGATGGGATGAACAAAAGTGGTGTTCCTTTCCTGAACTTGCCAAATCAGTGCTGTAAATGTGGCATTAAAAAAAATGACCCCAAACCACACGGCAGAAGTCAGGTCTCCCAAGGAAAACCTGCACTACAGCAGTTTGCACAAGCTCATGCATCTCTCTGTTTAATGTTTCAGACCCTCCTTTCCTTTGACATTAGAAGGATCATTTGTCCGTGTGCAGCTGATTTGCTGTTTTACTCAGATTTCCTCAAGGAAATACGCAAAACAGTATAATGGTGGTTGGATTTTTTTCTGCTTTTGAAAATTTGAAGTTTTTATAAATGTTGAAAATAACTTGATCCTGTTACTCAGCAATGCCTTTATTAACCTCTCTTAAGTAACAACTCTTATCCTTGTTTTGGGCCCAGCTGGTCCCAGCACAAGCTTATGCTGCAACAGTTACCACGAGGAAGTGTCCCAAGCATGTGTTTGAGGTGCTCTGTGAGAATAAATTGCATAGGGGAGGAAACTTATCCTTACTCACAGCTCCACACAAGCCACTGACCACTTGTCTAGAAGATTTAAGAGTATTACATTAACTGATAGTATCAAGATTCTTTTTTTTAGGGGTATCATACAGTGAATGGTTCAAGTGGTATCTCCCATCACTACCTGCATCACATCTCTAGCATCAGCTAAGTGTGAACAAACCAGCACAAGAAAGGAGCCACAAAATGTGAGCTGTTCCACACAAAAATGTGCACAGCTTTCACAGATGCATCAATACTGTTGTAGATTTAGATTTTGCTCTATTTTGCCCTAAGAATGACAATGCTATGGCTTTTGAATACCCCTTCTTTTTTTTCCTGTAGAAGCAGCTTTGCAGTGCTGCCCCTTCATACCCTGTTTTTCTTGCCTGCAAGAGTAAGATTTAGCTGCTGATACAGGATTCTAAAAGGCTTGGGGTAACGGAGTGGATTAAACATTCCTCTTCCAGCTGCTGCTGTTCACAACACTTTTGACAGTTAAAATACATCACACATTCTCTTGTCTGTTTAATATAAACAATTAGTATTTTAAGTGGAGTCCAGAATCAACCCCAAATAGGAGGGTCCAGACAGGCAGTTCAGATAGGAAACTAAGCAGTGTCCTAAATTTATATAAAAGTAGTTTGCAGTCAGTTCAGTCTATGTCTAACATACTGTCTACCGCAGCACATTAGACCATGCCAGTGGCTTGTCTTTTGGGGATGAAGGTTTCATTTTCCATCTCAAAATTATTTTAGCACAACTTCTTAGCTGAAGTTTTTAGTAGGAAAAAGGCATCCAACAATACCACATACACACACAAAAATCAAAATTACAATAAAGTATTTTGATTTTCATATAATGAATTTTTTGTATAATGAAACTTTTTAATTAACCCAAGACCAGTTTTGGAGGAAGCCTTGTTTAAAGAGAATTTTCTTTTTCTTTTTTTCCATTCTGGAATGAAGACATTTGAAATCACAACAGTCACTGAAACAAATAAAAAAATCTGGCTTCTGTATAAGTTTACTTCTTTCAAGCTGAAGTAAACCTGAAGTAACAGAAGAGCTTTAATGCAAACTTAATTTTAGTGTAGAAGCAACTTTGTGAGAATAGTAGCAATCTTTGTAGTTTTAGGAATTCTAACATGATTTCTGCAAAGTGCTATTTGCCAGCATTTATTTCCTAAATGAGAGAATTTGTAATAAAAAGGTTATAAACTGAAAAAGCTCCTCACTCCTTATAAAAGGCATCCAACACGCAATACTACACATATGTAAACCGCTTCTTTTTTGAGTCTAGATGATGCCTGGCTCCATAATGTAGAGGAGTTAGCATTCTGTATCATATTGCTTCACACAGCTGGTCATGAAATGCTCTGTACTTGAAGTCAAGGCCCATGTGGATGTGAGGATCTCTCTGGAAACCTCTCAGACCACTTTTCCATGTCAAAAGCTAAGCATGTGCCCCAGTGTGAAGCTGGACCAGGATCAGCTGTACCATTTAGGACTGAACCCTCTCTCTAGCTACCAGCATGGGTAAAGTATCTAACAGGAAGCGTTTAGCCTCACTTCTGCATGCCAGGGAGGAAACCAGATTTTAGGTTATAAACTTTACATCAAGGACTGTCCTTCCCTGTATTTCTTTGCAATTTTCTAGGCCTGTAGGGTCTACAGCAGTGCAAATAATGAATCATAAAAAAATGACTTCCCAACTTTGCAAAAAGAAGGCAGGCTATTAATTTCTTTTAAACTGAAACTTCATCTAAAATGAAATAGTCCCCTCAGACCCGCACAGCAGCTTCTGCAGCTGTCAACTCAGTTTGCACCTTTAAAGAAAAAAAGGAGCAGGGCAGAGGGAGTAAAAATGAAAACAGCTTCAGGTTGTTCAATTTCCTGTTTGTTTAAATTTGTCCTTCCTAACATGCAGATTCATCACACTCCTTTCCTGATGACTACTTCATTAGATTAGTTTAGTTAGGTATTCAGAAGGATTTTTATCTTCTGACTCATAAAATTCTTGTATTCCCCTAAGAATTTCCTGTGTCTGACTGGAATTCTATGCCTTTGTAGTTTTAGCTGGACTCCTTGAAGAAGTTGCTTTCTAAATGACTGTGCTTTTCAGGTCTCCAAATAGCATCTGAGGAGCCAGCATAGAGCCCAATTCCTGCTTTTCAGGAAAACTGATCTGTGCCAGCACTTCTTAAAATTTTAATCAGAGGGTTTTCTTAATCTTTTTAAACTCTTCCTTTCCTGAAAATATTTCCCCTTGCTGCCCATGCCCCTTCCAGGTATCCACTTCAGAATATTTTTGTCCAATTCTGAAAATGCACCCCAGTGGCTCCGAGTGCAGCCTGCAAGCCTGTCCCATGAGGTTTTCATCACTCATTTGCTATAAAGCAGAGATCTAAGGTTACGAGTATACTGGACTGTTTAGCAGTTGATGAGAAATGCCTTTGTATATGCCTTCCCCGTCTTTTTTGAGTCCTTTCTGAGGAGGGTGAGCACCAGGTTAGGCTGGTGCCCTGGTGTGTGCTTCTTTGAAGGGTTCAGTGAATTGAAGGTGATGCTTTTTGACATGTGAGCTCCAGAAATGTATCGAGTGATGGTAGTGCCAGCTTGCCTACTTACACAAGAGCTTTGTTAGCCTTCGTTTCCCTCCCTGTGCAAAACGATGGCGCTTAGCTGCCCTTGGTCATCAGAGCTCTGTGGTACCTTTGAATGTCTTTGAACAGGAGGAAACAGATGGCAGAATGGCACTGTACTTGTTTTCCAAAAGCCTGGGTGAAAAAGCAGAAAAAAACTGGTCACCCATTCCATTTTTAAGTCTCTCTTCTCCTCTCCCAGATCACAGTGTTTGGTTGCAGCTGGAGCTCCTAGATAGGAGCCCTGAAACACAGCTCTGCAATAACCGGCACGTGTATTTATGTGTAAGGTTACTTTCCCTGGGTATATTTGCTTATAAAATCAGCAGGTGGAGACAAGAACAAGGCTATGCGCTGCTGCTGCTCCCACCCGTGCCGCTGGGCCCTCCTGGGCTGCCCTCACCCTGGGCGGGCAG
>NW_010540221.1:109164-109633 GCF_000687285.1 Phaethon lepturus | reverse complement strand
CCCGGGGGACCCGGGGGGCCCGCCTCCCCCGCACCCCCGGCCTGGGCCAGGCTTTCCCTGCAGGCCGGGCTGCTCCCTGCGACCGGAGCACCTTCCCACTCACCGCTTTTCCAGACCCCCGGCACAAGCAGCGCTTCCGGAGGCAGCAGGAAAGCGGGAATGGCGGGGATGTTGCACATCCTATTCTCCCTCAAACGCCATAGCCTGCCAGCACTTCCTTTCTCTTTTTCCTCTGCTGCCTCCCTCCAGGGAGGAGTGGCCATCCATTTGGGATGGCCACTTTCGACATTCAGAGGGTCCGAGCAGCTGGCCTGCGCATCAGGCTTGTTGTGCGAGGGCCACGGGCTTGCTGCGCCCAGGCTGTTGGGGCCACCCTGAGCACGGGCACCGCGCGGCGGCCTGTGCACCGGCAGCGTAGTCGGCACGTCTGCTCCCCCGGGGCACTGGGACATCAGGATGGCCCCGAGGA
>NW_010540221.1:107262-109126 GCF_000687285.1 Phaethon lepturus | reverse complement strand
CGTCCATAGCTGACGATGTGAACTGCAGCTTCGGCAGGCCAAGTGCTGTGGGAGGCTCTGTGTAATAGAGAGAAATCCCCACAAGTATGGAGTGCTTTCCTTGAGATACTGCATGCATCTATTAGAGGACTGCGTGCCCACTCCTCGCATCTTGCCTCTCACTGATTTTCTCCTGCACATTGGCCCATTTCCTTTCTGCTGCCTCTCTCTAAATCTTCTCTTATTTCTCCTCTTGCTTATTGCATCAGGTTTCTTTTCCAAGCCAATTACTCTCTTTTACCTACTTCTTTACCTAGAACAGCAGAAAAGAAAACAAGACCCTGAAGTGAGTTGTGTGTTTATAAACCAACAGTATTTGTCTGCAAAAATATCTAGTAATTGACTTCCACTGTGACCATTTGTACTGTGCCTAATTTCAAGTGCTCTTAGCTTAGGTTAAAAATTACTTCCATGTCTTGAGCAGTTTGTGTACAGTATGTTTGTTTTGTTTAAATTATTTATTCAAGTGAAAAATAGAATAATTAATAATAATTAATAATAGAAGGCTAGTCCAGAAGAAAAAGAAGAAATCCAAGACACAGTCACGTAAGGAATAGCGCAGTCACCTGAGCAAATAAGAGACCTGTGCTGATTTGATCTGCGCAGCAGCCATGTTAGCACTTGCTCAGTCTTTGGGTGGTTCCAGAGGCAACCTGGGCTTCCCTCAGCAGACCACTAAAGGAGAACAGTTCCTCATCAGATTGTTTCTAAGCAGTTTGCTGTTTGTTTCCTTGGACTGTGTCACTGGCTCCATAGTATGGCTGTGAAAAGTTTTCCTTTGAAATCTTTCTTGAAAGAAAATACGGGGTTTAGCAGAAAGGGCATGCTTTGCTTTAGAAACCGTAACAGAAAGCAAAACAGGAGGTGAACTTTATAATCTGAAATATGAACTTTTCCATTTCAATAGTTTCAGTTTTCAGAAGTTTTCAAAGTACAGCTGAAGTTTTCCACAGAAAACTTAAAGGAAAAGGAGTGTGTGGGAGTGTGTGTGCACATGTATATTGTTTTTGTCAAGCTTTTCTGTGAAGAAAGGTCTTTATTTTCTAGTCAGCATTATTACCTACCTCCTTTTGTTTGCATAAGAGGTTGTTAAAAAGATTTAAACCTCCCCCCCTCAAACCAACAGTAACTCCAAACAATCTAACCCCACAAATCATTCCTTTTTTCTTCTTTTAGGATTTTCTACAGTGCCTATAGCTAGCTGTTGCATCCTTCTGTGTGTGACAGTGCGATGTTCAACCATGTGTTGTAGAGAGAAAATCTTAGGCAGAGGGAAATGTAAAGCTACCCTGGGTACCAGGTCCAAGGTGGCAGAAGTACCTCGGAAGTCTTTGCATGAAGCTGCAGTGAGTAGCTTCTGCACTTCCCAGGTGAAGAAGGGCTTTGTGGCAAGGTTCCTTGCAGAGCTTGACAAGACTGTAGCTCATGATGAGATATTCCTGCACTGGGATGAAAATCCTGCTCTGGAAATGTATCTATTTTAAGGACTAGCTTAGTGGATAAGATGTAATATTAGGCAAAGAAGAGGGTTTTGCTTTCTACCACTCCATGGTAGCATCAGAAGGAACTATACCCCACCTTCCTGCAGAGTCCTGTCCTTTGGCCAAATGGCCCTTACAGCAGACCTGGTGATTTGTGTCTCTGGCTTCACCTTGCCATTCAGTACTCTCCTCTCTCAAACTTGTGCAGACATTGCCATCTGCTAACTGCCCCAGTCTTGGCCCAATATGTCCTTCTTAGTTATTTGTGACCAAGTTCCCTCATCAAGACATCTCATTCAATATCTAAAGTAAACAGAAGAAAGGGGATCTTTGTCTTTTTTTTT
>NW_010540221.1:101298-107231 GCF_000687285.1 Phaethon lepturus | reverse complement strand
TCTTTCCCTTGTTTCAGAACTTTACAACTTCAATGAGAGCCTGTTTGTCCAGCTGTAATGAGGAGGGTGCTTGTCTGCTAGAGCACTCAGTGCTGGAGGCATGTTGCTCAGTAGAAGGAATATAACTGCAAAAGGAAGACAGTACGGGCTGCTTTTTTTTGAGTTAAAAATAATTCTGTCAGAATTCTACCTCTGTAGTTTCAGTTTTAGTGCATAACTGAGTTTGAGCTGTTCTTTACAAACTTTATTTTCCAGACATGCATAACAGTACTACAGGAAAATATTTCAACAAACAAATTGTGGATATTCATTACTTGAAACACCCCATGACAAATTTTTCAAATATGTACTTCATCTATGACTGCTGTTCATTTCAGTGCCAGATGCTGATCATTATTACAAGGTTGCATTTGCTGTTTTTTTTACTTTCTCTGCAAACACACTGTATTAGGATTCCAATTTTGTCAAATCACTTCCATCGTAAGGCCTGCCAGCTCTACTGC
Organism: Phaethon lepturus; assembly: GCF_000687285.1. Taxonomy (NCBI): domain Eukaryota; kingdom Metazoa; phylum Chordata; class Aves; order Phaethontiformes; family Phaethontidae; genus Phaethon; species Phaethon lepturus. The sequence continues at coordinate 106,728 of NW_010540221.1, read as the reverse complement.
TATCCTGATTTACTCATCCTATTTGAAAGCTTCAGTTATTGTGAAGAGAACAGATAACTCACAGGTATACCAATTGCAAGATATTTTGCAATATATACCTTTGTTTTACCAATACTGCTTTTGGAAGGAAAACAAAAACATTTATTCAAAGATTAATGCTTTGGACTGAGGTTACTAGGTCAACAGTAAATTTTAAAAACTATTTGAGACATTTCTTGATGGCATTTTAAAATTATAGCTCAAGGTTACACTGCTTCACATGATTCTGTTTGGTTCCTTTGATGCTGAAGATCTACAGCTGACTTATGTGTAAGATATATTTTTAAAAACATTAACCATGATTTAGAGTAACAAGAGACACTGTTCAGATGAGGGGAGAAACCCATCCTTTGGGAGGAAGTGAGTTAGGTTCAGTAGTTTTGTTGAACCTGAACCAAGAAAGAAACCATTAGTAACTCAATCTTTGTAAGAATATTTGAGGAAGATCCCAGCTCCTGCCTACCTGTTGATTTTAGCAGCATCCCAGACATTGGACATGTCAGGAATGTTTCAGAGGAAGGCTCTAAAACAGACAGCTCGTATTTGGCTGCATTTTAGAGCACAGTGAAAGGGCTAAGGAAGCAACTAGGGCAATAGCAGTATTGTGATACAGTTGTTAATTGCTGAAGAGAGCAGGCCCCATGCTTTCATTGCTCAAGAGACATCAGGGCCACTCTTGTTCTGAAAAATTCAGATGTCAAATGAAATTGGAGATGTTAAGTTTCAGATCTCCCTTAACAATGATTTCAAACAAACATAACCTCCTCCCACTAACAAAGAAACAAATCTGGATTGCATATGCTGTTTCATAGTAAGTTGTTTTGATGCTCAGAGTGCCATAGTAGAAGAAAACAAATACCACCTTTATTTATGGCTTCCACTTTTTTATTTCCCAAGTGAGAAACATAAAGAAAAAAACAGATGACTATTGTCTCATAAAAGCTGCTATTAGAAGTTCAGTTGTTTTGTAAAACTCCCTTCCCACACTGTTCTGTCAGAGTGGTATTTGCTTGCTGCAGTAGCCCAACTTTGCTGTTAGTGACAGGTAGTGTGCTAGAGATAAGCCCTCTCTTTACTTTTCCTTCCAAAATTAAGCTTCATTTTCTTTTTGTCTCTGCGCCCCCCAACGTAGCTACCACTGCGATGCTCTGCACATTCTGCTGAAAAACAGAACCATGTCATCCTTCTTATATCTGGATGGTGCTGGAAAGGTCCGACTGTTTTCTTCCCAGTGGAATACATATCCAATGTAAAGTCATTTGCAGGCAAATGAGAATGTTTCTGTGACTGATTCAGTTTTTAGGTACATTTGGGTAAATTAGACGAGCGTCCACTGAAAGTAGTGTTACCTGATGGTAAAATATTTGTAAATAAGAATATTTATTGTGCATTCATCATCATGGAGATACTGTGAAAAATAACCCAGGATGTTAGCCAAAAAAAGCCCTGTATCTGCACAGGCATTCTACATAATAGCAATATGTCACTTTGTAGTTCTACGTTAAACTTGTATGTGAGAAGTTACAGCTGTGGATGCCTGTGTCTTTCAGATTCTGTTTCAATAAACCTGTGAGAAAGAAAAAAGTGAAGGCCCTTCAGCTTTACAGCAGTTTCAAAGCAGAAGCTTTATTACCTTTTTTTAATCCTATACGCTTTATGTTTTTACACAGACATAGCTTCTCAGCGAAGATAAATGATGAGACTCTTCCTTAAAAAGCCTTTGGGTTTTCATTAATCCGCATTAGGTTAAAAGGGAATCAGAATTCTAAAAATACAGCACATCAGAGAAACAAGGTATTTTTCAGGTCAAGGTCCTCTTTTCCATCTGGTGCCGTTTGGTAGTTCTAACATCTTCCATCTCCCCCTACTTCTCCATCTGTAAATAACTCACTGAAGTAAATGCTTGGAATAATTACAGCAAAGAATGATAAAATGCAGGTTGAACTTAATCTCTTTGGGATCTAAAATTAAAAACATAACTACAGACATCGCAGTTATTGAAAAACCATGGAGGTCTCCAGTCGGCAGGTGTATGAAATGGGAATAATGTCAGAGCGGTAGATGCTTCGGGATTGCAATTGTGCTGTTCAAAAAAAAATGTCGAAAGGAATATTAGTTCAGGAGAGGGGAAAAAATAGCCTAGCAGAGCTGATTTTCATAAGCAGCCTGCCATATTGCTTCTGCAAGTAATTACAGACTCATATTTTAATGGTTAGATGTCTAAGTGCTTGCATCCATTTATTAGGACGTTGGAGATCTAACTACAACAAAAGGTGTGCAAACTTGCAAAACTGGAAGGAGGTTTGACGTGCTTCAAAAATTGATGAATCAATCAACAGCTGGACTCCTTTCCAAAAGTTTATGGGAACAAAAGAGTCCTGGAGTAGCCCATGAGATAAGATGTTTCAGAACTTCTGGGTTAATGTGAAAGAAACAATGTACTCCTGATGGGGTTTCATAGCTCTACCAGGAATGCACAAAGGGGGCTGGACTGTAGGCACACTGTTTGCTGTCACTGCCTTACTCAGGCATTACAACTGCTTTGGCATCTCAATTTAAGGAGACAAACTGTTCACTTTGTCAGCAGTCTGGGACTGCTGTGTGCTGACTGCCCGTGTTGTCTGTGGTGACACCCACCTTGTGCCCGGTGCCTGGAATAGGAGGTCTGAAAGTGAGAAAGAAGATGCCTCTTTTGAATGATTTGAAACCCCGTGCCCAGGGCTGCAAAAGCAGCATCCAGCATAGGTTACCAAAGGCAACATTCCTCTTCCTCCCTGTTCTACAGTGTTGCTACCCAGGGCAGTACCAGGCCATCTCTGCTCTGAAGAAAGCCTTCTAAGACAAAGAGGCATGAACCGCTGTCACCTCTTTGCCAGAATAGAGACCATTATGAAAAACAAAAGATTCAGTTTCAGTGAAGGGGTGTGGGATGAATTTTAGAAATGCTGTGCAGCTTTTACAAAATATTTGGGGGATGTCTGAGAATGAGGAAGAGTAGGACATGACTCAGTATGTGTGACACCCAGCAGCATAAGATCCTTTCTATTACTCATGCAGGATGGAGCGGAAAAGATCTGTCAGTAATGTTCAGTTTATACATGGTTTTCACTTAAGTACTTGACAGAAGAAAGTTTCATTGCTTTATTTAGTGTATTTTAGATACAATAAAGGATACTTGCTACGTATGTGAAAAACTATTCATCTCTGTGTCTGGCTTATTAACGTACCAGAAGCTGGCCCTTGGGACACAGTGGCCTGACTCCCATGTAAAGGGTCATCAGAGTGAGCACAAACACAACAGACTCTTATTTTAAATCCCTTTTATATTGCCAGTGCGATGCAAAGTGATTGTGAAAATAAGAATTAGCCCATTTTAAATGTCTATAATGCGATAAAAAGTTGCTGACCGTTACTGTGTCATACTCCCCCTCAAACTAAACTTTACATACAAGGATAAATGTATTCACAAATCTTAGCTGCTGTTCGCACACACACAGAGAAGTGAAAATGTCATTTGAAGTTGTTCACTCAGCTGGGAGACTCTCCCCACCCCCATCTTGTCTCCTGCAATTACCCTTTGCCCCTTCCCTCCAGCAGCTATTTCTTCCTAGCTGTTATATTTCACCATCCTTCAAAAGACAGCGGCCCCGTTCCTGCTGCCCATCAGATGTGGTGAGCTAGACCTGACAGAAAGCCATCACCCCGGGGAGGGTTGAGTCTCCAGGGTTTGCAAAGGGTCTCCTCCAGTGCTCAGTCTCTGCAGTGCTAAGGGTTACTGTTTCTCTCAGCTCAGCAGAAGCAAGAGATCCAAAGTGGTCTTCATCCCGCCCATTCCTGCAGAAGCGTGCCCTTTCCAAGTAGCCAGATAACCTTCAAAGGCAGGCTGAAGCTTTAATGCACCGCTAAGAGCCGTCTAAAATGAGCAAGTCAGCCATTTTGCAGCCCTACAGCAAGACGGAGGCAGGCGCTCAGCAGGACAGGAGTGGAGGAGCAGCAGCCAGTGAGGCAGCAGGAGAGGTAGCCTGGGGCTTGCGAAGTGGAGGCCACTGCTGGGTCATTCACCACTTACAAAGACAGAAACATCATATGAAGAATCCACAGGGGTCTGGTTGGCTTTCTACGTCCCTGGGAGTTGCCTGATGTGCATTGTGCATCTGCTTGTTCCTGGCAGCTTTTGAAGTAGAGAAAATGGCCAGAGAAGGTTTAGCAAACTATCAAATGGGTTTTCCACTTTATCTCAGGAGAGAGGAAATGAGACAGCAGAGGGGGATTGATTTTCCTGATGAGTTTGCCTCATCAACTCAATAAGCAGTTTACTTGTCTTCCTCTCAAGGTAAACAGAGCGACAGTGTGTCTCACTGTGCCCTTCAGGACCTTTTCTGTTGCAGAGTTTGCTCAGTTTTCAAGTCAACCCTCATGGAGTTACTGGTTCATCACAGTAATGCTGGTGCCTCACCCACCATGTCACTCAAGAAGAGATGGCTTGACTGAGAGTTACAAGTCCACACTGTAGAGGCACAGTCTGTTTCCTAGTCCTTGTCTTGGGGACCATATGTGGCAGTGGTGGAGCCTTTGGAACATATGTCACATGTAACATGAACTGACAGCCTAAACTGAAGTCACTCCAGTTGGGTACAAAGGCTACTTTAGGAGCAGCTTCCCTGTTTATATAGGTTTCAGATGACTTCATTTTTTAAAAGTGCATGGAGTGCATCCAAAGCAAATAATTTTTCTGTGGTGAATGGGAAGACCAAAAGGAAAAGTCTGGAGAAAGGAGGATAGATGGTCTTTCTTTAATGTCAAAGCTGACATAAACACGTCTCCTCCAAACCCTTCTCACAAGATAATTTTCTCAGCAAGACACAGATTGCTTCAATCTCTGTGTAGCAGCCTTTGAAGCTTCCCCCTTATTGCTGTCATGGAGGAGGCAGGGTTGTCTTTGAGAATTTCTGCAACACTGAAGTGTTCCTTCTCCAAAGGCAATCCGATACACAATCCGATAGTTGGTTGCGCTGAACAGCTCCCTCTTTGGAACTTCTCTGCCATCACACAAGGGCAAACTGATATGTCCATTTTGCAAAATTAGTAAATTAAAAAAACTAAAAAGGCTTCACTAAAAATATTCTGACCTGCTCTATGAAGGCCCTCAATTTTCATTAGACAGGGGCCCAGCTAAGAAGATGACGAATGGTGTTGGAAAGGAGCCACCAATTAGGAGACATCAATTTTTCTGTCAACAGGATAACCCCTTTTGCAAAACTTGTCATATGTTTATTCCTTTTCTGTTCGTGAAGGTATTTGTTTGGCAGGGATATTTTGCATGAAGGGAGGAATTTATAAATTGTTTTTTTACGGTTGTCATTGCTGCACTGTTTTGAGTTCCTGTCGTGT
>NW_010540221.1:79564-101267 GCF_000687285.1 Phaethon lepturus | reverse complement strand
CTTGCTCCTTAGTCTATCTGCTGTCTTTAACTCTTCCATTTGCAATACTTTTGCGGAAAAAAAATTACTCTCTGCAGTAAGTTTTGGGGTGGAAACACTTGTGATGGTAGTAGGCACCTTGGGAGCATAGGACTTGGCGCTTGCAATGACTTCAGGTTGCAGGCTTAGGTGTGCTACTATATGGGTGTTGCAAAAAGGGAGGGAAATGCATTTCTGGGCATTTCTTAAAAATTTATGCCTGTTATCCTTGCATCCTAGTAAATATTCTTGCATATTTAATGGTTTAAGATACAACTGAAGATATACGGATTTTTTTTCCAGTTTACACACTTCCTTTACCCACATTCAGAAAACTTGATAGCTTCCACACCTCCTTTTACTGCATAGGAAATTTTACTCTCTTTACTTAGGGGAAGCTGTATACATCCTTTATTCATCTGCATGCAGTGATTCATAGCTGCTGCTGTGTTTCTTAATAGCTTATTGCAAGTCATTTTATGAAATCATCAGTAGCAAATGCTTAACAGATATTAGAAGAAGAAACAAGGAAGCTTTTTATACCTGGGCATGTGTGTAATACACAGAGAGCAAGAGCTGCCTGTGCATGTTATATTTGGCAAGAGACTGAATGAGAAGGACAGATAGCCAGTGGGATTTCAGATGGGCACTGGTAGATGTTGACATGACCTTAAAGCCTGTCAGGTTCTTATGTGGGAACCCAGCTTCAGGAAATGGAGCATATGATGACAGGTTTTTAAGGGGTGGCTGAAAAGTTACAGCTGTTTAATGGGTGTCTACTGGGAGACTGAATAGACCTGCGTTGTTTTTTACCTGTGTTGTGGAGAGAGGGAGACTTAACTTGGAGTAGTTAAAGAGTGGAAGGTCATTATTTAGATGTTAAGTGTCCTTTAGTGATAGATCAGGTGTACACCTCATCACCATTTGGTGTCGGGTCTTGCTGCTCAGTGGTCAGCTAGCAGCTATGTTGAGCATATGTGTTCATGAGTGCAATTGTTTTGTCCTGGATGTAGACCACATGCAGACCATCTACTAATATTTAATATAGGCATAGTTATGACTCCATCTGTCCATGGCTGACCTAAAACACTCATTACTGTTTTGAAATTAGATACAATAGTAGTCACCTCACTGCTTCTAATGTGTGGTGGTTCAGTGTCTGAGCACATCCTTCTGGGTGTGACCACGCCTTGGTGAAGGCAAAAGTTAAGACAGGTTTTGGGCCTTTGAATTCCAACTTACCAACTCTTTCTTGAAGTACCTTCACACTGCAAAAGAAAAACCACTTGTGTTCCATGAAGTCATGCTTTTTGTCTTCAGGGTAGAATTTGTGGGTTTTTAAACCGATGGTGAGGCTCAATCTGGCTTACCTGAGCAACCACTTTTGTGCCTGAGCTAAACTGCTACCTCTGCTTACAATGGAGTGCAGGAATCTCTGTTGAGCTAGAAGATGGGCAGCTAGTGGAACCTTAGTCCTTGCCTGTAAACAACTTTGTATTTAGGGGGGAAATTTTCCAAAGTACCTAAGTGATTTAGGATCCAAAATCTCAATTTCAGTTATTTTCAGGCTCTGGAGTGAGAGAAACATTTTTCAAAGTGTGATTCTGTCTTGCTTTTTACAATGCCATCTCCCACAAAGACGCCCTCTTTTCTTACTTATCTTGTTACTCTTTTCCAGGTTGGCCTTCCTTCTATGATGTGATCAGTCCTGATGCAATTACTTTCAACGATGATTTCTCCTACGGGATGCATCGGATTGAAATATCCTGCAGTCAGGTTAGTTTATAGCACACACAGACCATTCCGATGGCAAAGGCTGCAAAAATCATTACAGCATGCTGTACTTTCCCTAAGATTTGCAAACCTTTCAGTTCCATTAAATAATAATCATTGTGAGAGAGCACAATGGGCTGTAGGTATAACAGCTGGGTGGAACGAGCTGAAGGCACAAAGGGCTCGTTGGAATGCACATCGTTGTCTCGTGTGAGATTTAACAGAGCAGATGTAAATGGTTGGACTCGGTGCTGAGTCTACAAAAATTGTCTTCCTGAAGAGGGTCCCTTCAAAGGATCTCCTGAGCCTCTGAGCCTGGCCGACTGACTCCACACGTGAGCAGCTGAGAGGGAAGTTGAAAGCAGTGGAGCGACTGTCTGTGTGCTGATTCCATCACTGTGCATTACTGTGCAGCCGTGCTAACTCATTCCCAACATTCATTCCCAGCGCAGTCCTAACGGCTGCCTCAAACAATCCCATCTGCCGTAATAATGAAGCCAGTAGTCATTCAAAACATGCCCAAATTTTCCGTTATCTGTCTTGTTCTACTTTCTCTCATCCTTTGTGCTGCCCTCCTCTCTGTGAAGGGAATGGCATAATCATTACCTAGCAAAGGGAGAAGCTGCTGCATTGGCATTCAGCAGATGTACCCAGCAGCTTGCAGTTCTCTAGGTCCATGGGCTCAAACTCCTCCTGAGAGAAGGAGCATCTTCATTTGGGCAGTGGTAATTTGCTGTTCTCTTTCCAGACAGTATTGGTGGAGGGATAACTGATATAATCCCTGATGATATGCATCCTTACTAGTCAGTCAGTCCTCATATATAAATGTTCAGAGTGAGTTATGAAGCTTCTCAAAAAGAGGCAAGATTGTCTTTATGGACAATCCATTAACTTCAGTCTGGGTAGAGGGTTTGGCCCAACATGTTAATGGCCAAATCAGTGTGTCTGCTAGTATGTCATGGGTACTACAAATTCTGTAGCTTTTACATTGATTATATGCTTTAGAAGATCCATTTAACACTTTTTGGGAACATCCATTTCCCTAAGTTCCCTAGCAATAGAACTGCAGACTGAGAATCTCGTGCTTCACCAGTGATTACTGACATAATCAAAAATGCAACCCACTCTCTTCAGCTCTGCTTAGTAGGTCTGAACAGTGCTAAAATCAGCGCACTGCCAACCTGCTGAGCCTGTATTTGCTGACACCCTTCAAGAGATAGCCAGAGCTCCTGGTTTCACCTGAGAGAAGCCCAAGGCAGCCTGTGGTCAGGCCAAGGAGTCTGGGAATGTCGTTTACCTGTTGCCAAACAAAATAGCATTAGCAGACCTGAGACTAGCAGTATTAGCAGCAGTCACACGCAGACACCATAAAATTAAAGCAAAACCAAAACCTAAATTTGAAGCATTAAGAAAAAAATATGACCAAGGTTGATATATAATCCAATGGCAACTTCCTACCAGCTACCCAACTTCCTGGGGCAATAAGCCCACAGATGATCAAGTCACACAGGAAAATAGCTTGAGGAGTGGTGAGCATCTTTGCAGCCACCGCTCAGCACAGTTAATACCGCCGCATTGTGTATCCATAACAAAACCATTTCCTCCCCTCTTCGCAGCCCTAGGAATGTGAATTACACATGCAGCTGCAAAAAAACGCAGTTTTAATATAGCCTGGAAAGCAGTGGAATTGGTATGGCAGGTCTTGGTAGAACTGGAGGGAAATACCCTCACCCATACCCAAAACCTTATTAATCTTTTGCAGATGAAAAAGTAGTTGATTTTTCTTTAAAAGTCCTTCCACCTGTCTGAGAGGATAAAAAACTTCTCTTTTAATGTTCTCCATTATAGCAAGCAAACACTGGGGGAAAACTGCTGTAATATTAATCAAAGACATCCATAGGATTATCTAGAAATAACTTCTACAGTTTTTTGGAAACACATCACTCTGGATGTATTTAAAAGGTCAATGATTAGTGACAGGTAGACGTTAATTACAAATGCATTTGAGGAGTACTGTAAAACTGGTTGCATATCTCTTTTTCTTCTCTGTCCTGTGTGAGAGTCCCTTCCCCTGAGGTATCCCTAGCTGTTATTTGTACCTGTACAAATCAATAAAATTCTGTAGTCACAGAAGTACTGTTTGCACACTGATAGCTTGGACTTGGCTACAGCAGCTGACTGCAAGCTGCTTTCCATGCCTCCCAGCAGCATATTAGAACCAGGAGGTTTGGGAGATCCAAGCATACTGACAGTTAACAGTGACCCCCCCTTTCCTGCTCCCAAACACATACTTCAAATGCTTTACTCTAACCGTTTCGCTGTCCCAGTGCGTTCTGCCCAATATATTTATGTGCAAGGCTGCAACAGATTATTGTTTCTTTTTGGGAGGCTTTGCAGACACGTATATGCATCCTAAGAAAATGGTCGGCACCTATTATGTGTGCAAAGGACAGTAAAATCAATTCATCCTTTGTACTCTCAGCTGAGGGCCAGGTTTCTTACACTGTGATACAAAGGATTGAATTACATTTCTTCTCAGGGCAGATGAGTTATAGAGTCCTCTACGGAGAGAATCGCCACATAAATTTTTGGTGAGGGGTAATCTCAAAAGGTAACAAATTTTGCAGTAATCCAATCCTGGTGTGATTCTGCCATCACAAGAAGGTGTAATGAGACTACCTTGGACTCTCACACAGCTTCTCAGGTTTTGCGCGGTAAACCTTTTTGATAGATTGTCTTTGTAGTCTGTATGTGAGTATATTACTCCTGCAGACCATTCCTCTCTACAGTTTCTCTTGTTCTGTTTCTGTCCAGTGAAGAGGGAATGATTTACCTTTGGTTAAATGTTAATCTGGAAAAGATCTGTTTAACACTTCTAGCCAGGAGGTTTTGAAGCATTCTTAGTTGAGATGAGATGATTTAATTAGGATGCTGAGCATTTAGAAAAATACTCTCTCTGGGACACTTAAGTTTTTTGAGAATTTTTTTTCCCATGGTATGGAAAAGCTTTATAATCAGGTGAAATGACTCATTGTAAGAGACCCCACTCTGAGAAACAGCTCAGGTTTTCTGCCCAAACTGCCTAAAAAAGGCCTGGGATCTAAAGGAAAATGAAATAAAATAAGCAGTGGAGAATGAAGGAAAGGGTGGCAAGACAGCAGTCTTTCAGGAACAAGACCTGAAGCTTTGTCTTCTCTAGTTCCCATGCAACTTTCCTTTGCCTTTTCCTTATTTGCCATGTTGTGTCTTCCTTACGAAGCTGAGCAGCTGCTGCTTAACCCAAAGTCATCCCATTGCCTCTGGGAGCTCATCCTGCTGATCACAGAATCATAGAATCTTTGGGTTGAAAGGGACTTTTTAAGATCATCTACTCGACCCGCCCTGCAATGAGCATGGACATCTGCAACTAGATCAGGTTGCTCAGAGCCCCATCCAACCTGACCTGGAATGTTTCCAGGGATGGGACATCTGCCACCTCTCTGGGCAACCTCTTCCAGTGTTTCACCACCCTCATTGTGAAAAATCTCTCCTTTTATCTAGCTGAAATCTGCCCTCTTTTAGTTTAAAACTGTTACACCTTGTCCTCTTGCTACAGGCCCTGCTAAAAAGTCTGTCCCCAGTCTGATACCATGGGCTAGAAGCACTCTCGTTTGTTATTGAGGTCCTTGCTGGACTGCCGTGGCTGTTTCAGCAACACTTCTCCAGGAGCAGAAGAGCTCCTGCCACACTCCCCTGCCCTGGGATTGTGGCTGTGCGGGTGGGACCGATGGCCAGGAGCGCTGAAGCTTCACATGCCTAGTTGCCCTGCTCTCGGAGGCGGTGAGGATTATTGTTTCAGCTGTCATTAAATGAGAAGAGTTTCTGTCCCTCCTCACTGGCGTGAGAGCCTCCCCCAGCTTTTCAGCCTGTTGAGAGAGTTTAATCTGAAGCCAAGACTTTACCTGCTTCTAAAGATACACTTCCTACTGCTAAGGTGAATTAAAGGCTGTAACAGCAGGAGAACATTAGCAGCACATTAACTGCAGGGTAGAGATTTGCCATCACTAACTCATTCACAGTTCGGAATAATCAGTATTGCCTCTCTGTATTTGGGATACTATGAATTAATTAAATCTTAAGAATAATTTTCAGTGTTTAATTTTTGCTGTCTGACTGCGAGCCCACGAGCAGCTCTGTGATCTCAGTTACATCATTCCGGCCCTCACTGAGACCAGCTATTGACTTGAAAGGCCAAGACTCTTTGGTAAAGCAGCATGACTTTCCTGTTCAAGAGAAGTATTTCTCCAGTGCAATGTTTTATGTTTTTATTTCTTGTGGCAGTCAGTAGAAATGAACTTGTGTAATTTAAGTGACTAATTACAAGAAGTTCTTATTATCCAGATAAGTTGTCAGCCGTAATGTGCAGTGATAGTAATCCTAATTTTTGAATAAGGATCAGCTGGATCAGATTCTTCAAAATATTGTACTCTTCTGTAAAGCAAGGGATTGTTACCTTTCTTACAGACAGGAATAGTAGTGTTCACCCTGAATACCTCTGCGAGGGGTATTCATACAGAACGATCTGGGGCTGATTCGTACTGAACAGAAGTGTCAACAGATCATCTGTAGTTTCATATTCCTTACAAAAAGCAAATTCAGCATCATTACTATTTATAATTACTCCCAGCTAAGGATTATGCATTCAGAAATATTTTGCATATCTTCACTACAGGCCTTCTGTGTATTACAGAAAGTAGTATGAGATGAGTAGTGGATGAAGTCCATCCCTTCCAGGGGCAAGGAACCAGACGTGCACCCAGAAGGACCCCGATGCTCAGGAGAGTGCCAGGCTGTGGAAAGAAAAAAAAAAAAAAAAGAGCATGAGGGCATACTCCAAAGAATATCTTCAGTGCTTTAGATCCTTGCCAGGATCACCAAGGGGTTTAGTGTTTTCTTACCGAGGGGCGTAGCACATGGCTGCAGGCTGAGGAAGGCCCAGAGCTGAGGCTGCCCCTTTCTAACACAGCTATCCTTACAGCAGTAGGTGAAAGGTTGGCAATGTTGCCCTTACCACTGTGTTTTTACCTGAGCTCCTGCCACGAGATGATTACAGAGACAGGCGGCTTCTCAGAAATAGTGGCCCAACCAAACATACGCAGTGGCATGATGGGAAACACCCAGGAAATTTGGGCTGGAAGTCTTGGGTGCCCGTGATATCTCAGAAGATCATCTTCCTGGATCACCCCTTCAAATAAATGTAGGTTGTAAATCTCACTTGAAAGGGTGACGTCCGCACCGATGTGCTTCCTTGGGAGCAGCTGCTAGTCATTGCTTAACACCACGGTGATGCCATTAAGCTACACAGAGACACAGTGATACTCTATTGTATTTTGTTTCAGTGTGGTGCTCACCTGGGGCATATTTTTGACGATGGACCTCGCCCAACTGGCAAACGGTACTGCACAAACTCTGCTTCGTTATCTTTCAAGCCAGCAGACAAGAGCAACGCTGGAGAAGGCAGCGGTAACACCAGTCCTGCCCAAACAGGCAAAACTGAGCTGTAGGACGAAGCAGAGCCTGCAGAAAACTGCGCTGATCCCACACAGCTTACAAGGAATGTTTTCTAAGTTGCCTGCTCTCTTATATCCTAAGAATGTTTAAATGTATGAAAGCATTTTGCACCATCCTTCTTCGTCCTCACCATTTTGGAACTGAGGCCTTGCCTGCCAGTGCATTTACTATATAATTGGATTGAAAAATGTGTTGACTGACTCCACAGGTTTTCTTTCCCTTTCTTTTCTTTGAGATTGCTTTAAGGAATTCTTAAATCTAGAGGCTTTGGCATCATTAGTTATTAGTGCTGTGTTACTCTAGGTTTGAACACTATTCCTTTTTGTGTGGGAGATGGGGCTTGTGTTTATCTCCAGTCTATAGGAAACTTCTGGGCATAAGAAAATCCTGAATTCCTAGCACATCACTGCTTTGTTCTGACTTGTGAGGCATGCAGCCTTTGGTCACATGTATTCAGCCATCTCCCAGCATCAGCCGCACCCTGCAAAAACTTGTAGTTATGGCTGTTCCTTCCCAACTGAGAGAGATGGATGAGATGTAAAGCCTATCCTTTGGCTAATTTACTGCCAAAATTTCAAGGGTGTGGTTGAGAGGATGTAAACATTGTCTTGGCATCCTTTTTTTTCTCCTGTGTTTAGTATTTAAATCAAGGTTTTAACTAGTAAGGCTCACTTTTGTGGGCTACTAATGAGCCTTTGTCTTTTTATGAGGCCTGTTCAGCAACTGTAACTCAAATCTGAATTAAAGTTGAAATCTGCAGGGGGTAATTATATGGACAAGTGCAGAGATAAACTTGGGAAGTGAAGTAGATGAGGGATGACACAAGGCTCTTAATCTTGTCAGTTGCTACAAGGATTCAGAAACACGACAGTTTCTCCTAAAAGGGAGTTTAGGAATGAATGCAGCAGAAAGAGAGAGACCCTTCTGAAATATTCAGTTTTAAAGATTAGCTGGTCTGGATGCATACAGCCTACAAGGCCACAGTCTTTAATTTGTGCAATTGCAGTGTAGGATATGAATGAGGGGGTTGGTTTAGGAAATTAAGTTGAAAAAAAAGCCTGTCAGAGCTCCAGAAACTTTCATGTAGCAAATTTTGCTGTCCCGTAGGATGTTTTACACAGCTGCTTTTAGAATAACAGTTTGTCTAGAATTGTGCATAATGCTGGTTTTTTAAGGTATACTATACAGTATTTGCTAACACCACTTTGCCTTTAAGCATTGAGAGACTTAATGAATATAGTATTTACTTTTATTAGCAAACTTTGTGACTAGCATATTTGGATCCAATTTTATTTCTAGTAGGAGCAAAGCAACCACTGATTTTTATGGAAGCAGGATTGAGGTTTTTATGTCAGTGATAATAAACATATTATCTAAAGTACAAACATCCTTCAGTTAAAATATAGCTACTGTAAAAGCATATGGAATTGCCTTTTTTTAGCAACATAAGAAACACATGAAAAAAGCATACAATACTTTAACATCAAATAGATGCAAATAAGGATGATAAATATTTAGAGCTAAAACACTCGGACCATGCTGTAGTGAGCACCTACTCACATGAGTATTCCCCCAGATGTCATGAAAGGAATTGCTCATCGGCTGCAGGAAGGGTTGTGCAGACTGACCTTTGGTGTTTCAAGGCGGTCGAGTGTCTCCTGGTCCTATTGGTTTTTAGCAATTTCTTCTAGAAGTACTGCTTTTATCCCTTGCTTTTATTTGAAGAAAAGTGGGTTTTCTCTACCACATTTTCTGACATAAACATAAAAAAGGCAGCATCTATAAAAATGTGGTACGTAAGTGTGGTTTAATTCCAGATTGCTGTTAGATTTAAGTGTTATCAAATTTCAGTATATTCGTGCCTTATGTTAAGAAATACATTACTTAAACTTCATTACGCAGTAATGTATGCTGTCCTACAGGAGATTTATTTTTGCAGGATATGGAGTGCAATGAAATGAGTCAATATGGTGAGGTGCATGTGATCTCTGGGAGTTAGACCATTTAACATAGGAAATGCATTGTTCTCTCTTGTGCACAAACTATACCACAGCGCAGTGCAAGGTAAGACAGATTTCCTTTTATTGCTCTTAGAAGATGCTAGTAAGGGCTAGTATTGAACCCTCCAAATTTGGTTCAGTCTGGTTATGAACATGAAAGCGGAAACTTGGGAGCTGAGCACAAAGTATAGAAGAATAGGAGAATATTTCTGTATGTTTAAATTTTGCACTGTCTAGATGCTTATAAAAACTGAATGCAAACTGTGTAGAAATAGCAAACTATATTTTATAATATCTCTATTGTTACTCAGATGTTTAAATAGCATACCTTAAAATATCATGTAAATCACACATGTTATTTATATATACTATATATATATAAAATTGCACATGTTTTTTATATATATATACGTACACACATGTATATTATCCAAGTATAATTTTAGCCTTCGGTACCTTTTTAATAACTAAAACCTTTCCTTAAGAGGGTTCAATACTTTTAAGAAATGGAATATACATTTTTCAAATTAAATTTGTTTTCCTATATTTGTTGTACACAAATATAAAATAAATCTGTTTATAAATAGTTCAGTTCTCCTTTCTTATTTACCTGTTTTTATGTCAGGCTTTTGCACTCCTAGTTGCAGCGTGTCTTAGGTAACTGCTTTTATTTTGTTTTCCCTTAACGTACTGTGAATATTATATCCAGCGCTTTATCTCCAGCAGGTTTCTGGCAGGGGTGCCACTTACCTGCTTTCAAGAGAATATTGCAAGCACCCAGGCCCAATAGAGAGAGGAAATGTTGAGAGAAAGGCTCAACTTTTACTTAGAAGAAATTTTGGCCACCTCTGAAAGATGTGGTGTGGGATGTGGTGGGCGCAGGCATGCTGTAAGAGGCCCGCGGTGCCTGGTCTCAGTCTGCAGTGGCGGAATTTGGCTGGAAAGTTGATTTCTAACAAGGTTTCATCTCCAAGGATGCAGGTTTGGAATGCCCAATAGACAGCAGGTTAATGCAACTCTGTAGATTAGCTCTGCAGAGGGTTTTAAAAGATAGATGCAAGGGAGGGGAAGAAGTTGCAGGCTGTTTTCAAACCAGCTTCCATGTTTATGTTTGTGGGAACCAGAGAGATACATCAAAAGTAATTCACTTAATAATTGTTCACCAACATTGCAAAGTGTCCTAGGACAAATGACGCACTGAAGACTTGTTTTACAAGTTTAGTATAATCCCTGTTAGTCCAAAAATTAATCCCTTGTAGCCCTCTGCCTCCCACCCGTCCACTGTAGTTCCCTCTCTGAATTGTAATGGTTTGATATTTCTGAAATGAGGGTCTAACTGGTACCCACTAAAATGAGATGCAGCTGGACACCTCACAGTGGCTTTGTCCTGCACTCCCAGCATAACCTGCACAGTCCGTCAGCACCCAGAGGTGCTGTACTGAGGCAGATCTTCAGAAGCATGTGGTCCTCTTGCTGCTGCTGGCCTGGCAGCAGACACAAGGGCTGGCTCCGAGCTCCATTCTGGCTCGAAGTCAGACTGTGTTTTGTAGTGCATGGCATGAAGTTGTGCCTAAGATTGTACACCCCACGACTTCAAAACCAGGGAAATTGCTGGTAAAAGAGTCTCTCCTGCTGCTCCTGCTGTTCCCTTGGGTGCCCTGGCCACATGGCAGGAGAAGCAGTGATTGTAGGATGAGCGAGGTGAGGCCAGCTAACTTAACTACTTTGTGATTCTCCTATTGTTGTAGATATAGAACTTCCATATATTAAATGCACCTTAACCGTAAAGCCTTTTTCACAAGCTGTATCAGCTCTCATACACTAAAAAAAAATACAGCATGTGTATGTAAGCTGACTAAAAGGAGGATTTTACCACAGTGGCTTTAGCATGTATTCCCCCCATGGATGGTGGCAGGCGGACATCTGGATTTAGCAGCAGAGACATCACTCCAAGAAGGGAGACGGAGCCTGTTGTCAAGTAATGCATTGGCCTCTTATTTGTACTTGCAGGGAAGTGGTGTCTGAAGTCTCTGTCATCTCTCAGGATAAAAGGCAAGATAAAAGTGAAGCACACAACCTGCCTCCAGTGGCCCAACACAAGCCAGTGATAATGATGACCCATGGGGTCAGATCTGCCCAGTGTATTAGCATGAGGCATGAGATGTTATTGCCCTCTCAACGGCTGATGAAAGTGCAGCTTTCTGTGGCACTAGCTAAGCTCCATTGTATTTCTTCTTCTTCCTCACCCCGAAAATGGCTCAGTTAAATAAGACAACATAGTAAGTCAGCATTTCTGTTGGGATGACACTGAAGAATGCATTGTCACCAACATGATGCCAAGACTGAATGAGGATGTTGGTATTCTCTTGATTGTACTGAAAGGTCTCGGTCTTAATTCACTTAGTCTTGTTTTGCAGTCCATTTACCCAACTGAATTTAGTAAGCCATAACGTTAGGCTTTCTCTAAAGGAATGTATGATACATATTAATTTTCCTTATTGTTCAGTATGTTACAAAATGTCTGTGGTTAATGTCACTGCACAGCCAGCAGTCCTCTGCTCCTTCACCTGTGGTCTGGGAGGGGATGTGAAATACATGATAGAGGCTACTTTTCTGGTCCTAACTCAGAGTTTCAAAGTCATGCCCTCTTTCTTCCCATCCTTGAAGGAATTTAAGGATGAAAACAAAACAGATGGTCACACTTTCAGAATTGAAATCAGTGTGCTCTATACCCACTTGTTTATAGAACAGATGGCAGAGTATTCAGTGGCCCTAGAAGCAAATTCATCAGCTTCCAAATTCAGTAGACTAAGACAAAACGTTGCTTAGCTTGTTGCCAAACTGAACTAATAGTTCTTGGTTTATTGACTATTAAAATGAGGCCACCTACAGGTCCCACAATAAACCTGCAAAAATGTTTAATCCTGCATATTTGAAGAGCTGCATTCCAGTCTGGCTTGCTCACGCCTTGTTATAAAGAGAAGTCATACACCACAGGGCCTGACTGCACTTTTCAGATCAAAGCCATGACAGCAGTCAGCAACTGTATTATTTTTACAGTCACTTTAAAAAAAAAAGTGAGATAATGCTTCCAAATGCACCCCAATCAGTGAAATCACTGAAACAGCCAAATGCCGAGCAGTTTAGGCATGTGACATTCTGAAATCCTTATACAGGCCACCGGTGTAATATTAAATGCACCAAGCAAAAAGATCTCAGTTATGTCCACATGTTTTTGGGATCAGGACCTGCTTGAACAGCCCAAATTAAGCAGAAATAGTACACTCAGAAACCTTCCCCAGAGACCTCCTAGGACTTGTAGCCAGCCTTCTCAGACCTTTTGTGTAGCCAACACAGGCCAGTAGAAAAAGAGAAGTGGTTCCAGAAAAGAAAAGAGAAAAGGCTTCCATTTTCAAACTCCTTTTTTATTCACCTCTTGTTAGACAGCTTTCAAACACTGAAGACATTTCACTCTGCACTTGTCTTAGCCAGGGCATTCTCATTTGGTGAGCTTTAAAGCTTCAGTACAGATGATACCTGTGGTCTAACTTCTTTTAGCCAGGAAATTTTACTGCCCTAATGCAACAGGTCTGTTTCCATCCTCTCAGTTTTCAGTTGCTGCAAGGATTTTCTTCTCTTTCATTTTTCAGTAGCTGGCATTCCAGACAACGGTATATTATTTTTTTCTTTTCACCATAGCCTAAAAACTGAACTGCAGCTTCACCTTGTCTCAGACCCTGTACTTCTTACTTCTTGT
The DNA here is from genome assembly GCF_000687285.1 of Phaethon lepturus. Lineage (NCBI taxonomy): Eukaryota > Metazoa > Chordata > Aves > Phaethontiformes > Phaethontidae > Phaethon > Phaethon lepturus. The sequence continues at coordinate 88,169 of NW_010540221.1, read as the reverse complement.
CTTCTCAGGTGGAAGGCATATCTGTTCCCCAAAATACAAGCAATCACGTACTGGCAATATAAGAACCATGACAAATGGTGTGTGCCCACTTGCTGGGGAAAGTAGCAGTTTTTTGGAAAAGCAAATAAAATATGTCTTTATCATCCTATTAAAGCAGACAAGTTGATGTTGTGTGTGGGCTAGTTAATCTTCATGTTTTTCCAGACTGCCCTAAAGCCCTTCTTTTTGCAGTCTGGGTATTGTCTCCTCCAGTTTACAACTTTATTATTGTATGTTTCATACAAACATGAACATCTGGAGAACATCCTCAGGTATAACTGCTGGGCAGTGCATAAAATATCTGGCATGATCTGAAACAGGTTTTTCTTCCCATGGAAAGTACACCCCTGGGACTGGGAAACTTAGAAGGTCTGTAATGGTGTAGAGATCCTTTCACCTCCAGAGCACCACATTTGGCCTGGGTCTGTGACAGCCGGCATCCCTGGTGATTTCTTAGCTGTTCACTGTTTTTTTGTGAAATTAGTTGGTGCTGGTACCAGTTCACAGAAATCATCATGGCAGTATCCCTGAGAGCCTCAGTGATGCTGCAACTGGTGAGGAGATTTAATTCCTCGCTGTAAGAGCCATCGGCTTCTATCCAGACAGCAGTCAGGAGATGGAAGGGTAGATGGAGGGTGGGGAAGGGCAAAGAGAAATTTACATTTTACCCCTTGCTGTTTGCCCTTCCTGTTCATCTCAGATGGGTTTCCACCATAGCACTGTGATATCCCACTTAACTCAGGACAATTAAAATAACACAGGCTTGTGGAAACCCTATAAAAATAAGTCCTAATTCTTAACTTCATTCTGGTATCTATCTAACACCACTGACTTCAGTGAAACAAAGCTCCTATAAATCTGAGGGGATGGAAGGGACTAAGGTCTACCGAGAAAGACTCCTCAACAAACTTGAGATACAATATTTCCAAGACTCGTTAAAATCTTCCATAGGAATAGGATGCCTTTGGAAAATCCTAGTCCCTCAAGTAACTAGTACAGACAATAGGAATCCTAAAAACCATGGACCAAATCCTCAAAAGAAAGGTCTGTACCAGCTAAATCACAGCACTGCTGACCCCTCAGTGAGACATTCCTCCCACTGCCTCTCTGCATGCATCTTGCACTTGCATGCAAGTGTTCAAGAAACGTGTGGATGTGGCGCTTCAGGACATGGTCTAGGGGACATGGTGGCGCTGGATTAATGGTTGGACTTGATGATCTTGAAGGTCCTTTCCAACCTAGTGTTTCTGTGATTCTGTGATTCTGTTACTGCTCCATTTTCACACCTTCCTTTACATGCTGCAGAAGATGCTTGCGGTCACAGCATTTTCATACACCTTTTCTGCTTCAGCCCTGTTGTACAGGGTTTTGAGAAAGGTGATAATTTTATCTTGTTCCTAGTTTGAACAATTTCTAGGAAAAAAATCTGAACTTTTTTTTTCCCAAAGCTGAGAAAATTCTAAGCAATCTCTAGAATTTGTTGTCTCCATGTTGTCAACTTCAGCTTTGTGGGCTACCACCAGTCCCAGCAGTCTCCAATGACCATGAATTCAGTATTCTCTGTTGATAAATTACAATTTTATCCTTGTTTGGCTAGGGCTTTAGTAGCCTGCCAAATCAAAACCATTGCCTAATATATCATTAGAGGGCAAATATGTTCCCGTGTATGTCTGTGGCATGTAAGCCTAGGCATTCCAGCATCCTGCTGAGGAAGGAAGGCAGTGCCCCAAATCATTTAGACTGCAGATTTTTCTTTACAAATAAAATATTTTTTGTTTTTCAAGGTCAGATACTTGGGGCTGTTCAGGTCACAAGACGCCAGAGGCTGTTTACTTTGGAAAACAAGGACAGCAGTGGTGGGAGGTGCTTTTAGCAACACCCAAGTCTAGCGTTTTAAACCAAACAGCAGTCTGGTGAAAGGGCAGCTTCACTCATCCTTACTGACACCATGACATAGAGGGAAAGTGTCCAAGAACTGACTGACGTACATGCAACAGGAATAATATTTGGTATTCTCGTATATGAACTCAAATACCTCAAAGCATGTGGGAGATCCTCAGATGAAAGAAATAAATATTTTGCATTGACTGCAGTCAATGTTTACAGTGGAAAGTGATTTCTTGAAAGGCTGAGACAGTGCCCAGTAGTGGGTTGCATCTAAAAGCATTTTGGTCATAGTGGAGCAGCACTTTTCCTACACTCAGAAGCCAAGTGGCATGGTCGGTTTTCCCCTTCCCACTGGGTATTTTTTTTTCACCTTTCAATTGGGTCAACTATTTAGGCTCTGAAGATTTATCCAAGCCAGGTTTCCTTCTAGGTCATTAGTGGAAAAACAGAAGAAACTAATCTTTGAGAAGTTCATATAAAGTGGCAAGGAAAAAAAAAAAAAACAGAAGAGTGTGAAAGGCTCCTACTATTAGTACAAATGGAGGGACTTATGTAGAGTTTTGCTTCCCTTCTGAGTTGCATCGCAGGACTGAGGCTGACCGAGTGGGATGTACAGATTTGCTTCTCCTTGCTAAGTGGCCAAGCCAACTCTTTCCAAGAGTACAGGACTTGTATCTGAGGACAGCTTGTTTGAAAAGGCATAGTCTCCTAGACTTTATTGAATCTGCTCTGGAGAAACCATGTGTGTCCAGCCATTTCCATCCCTAGCTGGGTGGCCATGCATGAGTTTATAACACTGTTTAAAAATGTGAGTGACTTTCTGCATGCAGATTTTTTTTCATTCTAGTTTTTTCACCACAAACCAAAATTGCCATAGATAACTACTTTCCCTCTGTGAAGACATTTGTTTCCTGTTGACATTTAATTAGTACATACATTCTGTAGGTCAAGTTAGAGGGCAAAAATAAAAGTCAATTTTAGATGATTCAGCCCATTCTTAACCAGCAAAATGGTGTTTAGAAATGTTAAACTGCAATAAAAATCCACATTTATGTGGACCTACCTAGAGTTTCACAACAGCAGTAGGGATAGGGCACAAAGCTTCCTATTTCAAATGTCTTCAAAACATCCCTTCAAAGAATGTCTGTTAGGTGTTAGGAGTATAGAGCCTGTGGCATCCAGTTACACAGTTTTGACCATTTAAGAGAGGTGAATAAAATAGGGTGAGTTTCAGAAGTGTACTGTGAATGGATTACTGTTTTAGCCCTGAAAATACACATTTCTTCCAGCAGTATAAAAGTGAGGGGAGCATTTATGCCACCAGTGTAGGAAACACACATCTCTCTTCTCTGATGACTAAACTAGACTAATGAGAGCTATCAAACTTGCTAATGACTGAGGGAAAGCCTCTCAGTGCCTCACGCTGGTAAAACCTAAGTGTTTTCTGTAGCGTTACTGCCAGTTGACACCAATGTGAATGAGAGGCAAATAGGATGCAGCATCAGTGAATGCAGTAGTCCAGGTGCTCTTAATGGCAGCGAGTGAATATGGAGAAGCAACTGCCGCAACCCCAGGGGACAACCACGTGAATTGCCAAAGGCACGCTCCATTACCTGGAGCCTTACCAAGTAGATACATTTCCAAATTAACTACATTTTAAACCACTGATGTTCCAGTAAAAGGAATACGAATTCTGTTGCTTTCTGTAAGGGAGGAAAAAAGGGCAAAATGACAGAGCTGAGCCACGGGTCCAGGGGACCATCCTCGAGCCGTGTCAGATTGGCAGGCAGGCATGAGGACAGACAGGGAAACTGCTCTTACAGGCAGATCCCAAAGGTGAGTCGCCAACTTCTGTTTTCCAAACGCATACGCTGTCCTGGGCGCTGTGTAATCTCAATGTGTTTGCCATTATGCAAAGAAAAATCCGAACTCTATTCCACTCAACCAAACACCTTGTCCTTATCAAGACCTGTGGGCCGGGCAGTCAACTGTAGGAGGCCTGTAAAAGAGTAAGCCTGGGATTGTTTACAAGATGATACTTAGAGATGCCTTCGAATCAGCTGAGGCAACCACTGCTTTTAAAAGCCAGACGTTAGCTAAGAATATTTATATTTTGAGAGTAACAGGATAACTTGGGTCAAAATGCTCACCTCCAGCTCACAAAGCGTTTTCAGGCCCAGGATTGTATTACAGTTTAGAAAATTCACGGCAAAGTCTCCAGGTTTGTTTGAAGACATGCATGAAGAATTATATGGTGAAACGTTTCATTCTGGCTGTGAAAAAAGTTAATTCAAAACAACTAAAATGTCAGCCATAAAGATGTACAACATTTTTCAGGAAGCCTTGTCCACCCTGAACAAATGTTTTCATAAAAAACAGCCTGCCCGTAATAATCACTGTTATTGAAAAGACATCCCAAGGTTGCTGTATGGAAATATGTTAAAAACGTTCTGAAATTCAATCTAATATAATTTCAACATTAGAGCTCATTCATAATCCTGTATTAAAAGCCTATGCAATTTTCATGAAATATGTCTGTCTGTGTAATCATGAATGCTGAATATTGTCATGGCTTTCCAGGAATTTTCAACCTCAATGCAGAGGAAAGAAAACTCTTCCAACTGGACTTTTACACCACTGAGAAGAAATAACAATAACAGCTCTAAACTTAAAATAAACATTTCTGGAAAAATACTATCTTTTAAAAGAGGCTGTAGTCTGAATTTCAAGCTACTAGTAATAGGACGCTTTGAATGTGCCTATGGTTACAGCCCCTTGCTTTGTGCAGTACTGGGGACAAACAGCCCCAGTAGGAAGGAATCTGTTTACTCGCACCTAGATTTAGAAAGTGATCCCTTCAGATGGAGTTGGCCTAAACCCCATAAATATTTCTGGTTTGAACCCCCAGACTTAGAACCGGATGTAGCTGTTTCTCTGGTTATCAAGTCAAGTCTTGCCAATTCTTGCTAATTCTGTGCTACAGCACAGCACCTCAAGTGCATGCAGCATCACGGGGGTGGAAGGGTGAAGAGAAAATCTTCAGCGTCGCTGTACATCTGATGTGCTTGTATGAGTACACTAGCTGCTCATCATGAATTTCTTTGTGTTTGTAATTTTATAAAAGAATCAAAGCTCTTAAAGTAGTACTTGCAGACACAAAAAGGTGAGGAGTGGGAAAGTTCTGCTTCTCTCTCTAATGTTCCAATTCACTGATGGCTCTTTGATATTTTTCCTTTTTATGAGAAACCTTTTTTTATTAGTGGAATGTTGCTGGTTCCGTGGCATGACTTTAAAATGATAGGAAAAATTATACGACTGGGATCTCAATTATTCAGCAGAGCCATTTTAATCCTTCGTGTTATTTGATCCAGTACAAGGTAATACACGTCTTATTTCCAATTAGAATACAATTCTCACTATATTCATCATCTATCGATGTCTGCTTTTCCATTCGCCAGAGACATGAAAGTCTGTGATTCAAAGGGTGCCATTCAGACTACCCTACTTGTGGACAATTATATAGTGTCAGCAGGGCTGCCTGTAGTTTTGACGCCTGTAGCCCAGGGCAGCCGGGAGCTTCTGTGCGCTGCCTTTCCTGCAGAGTTTCCCACCAGCTGACAGTGTATTGCAGAAATGGCTCCTCCATGCCTTCGCAGCCCGGTGCCATTTCTGCGAGCAATGTTGCACAGCGCATTTGTTTGAGACTTGCTCAGCTGTATGTGGCAAAAAGATCACTTCTCATGGCCTGAGGGTCTTACCCGGCAAAACTCCTGGCAGGGCTGTGTGCTCTGTGACTCCTTGCTGTCCTGGGGGCGAGGTGCGTGATGGACCAGAGATGGCCAGGAGGAGAGAGGAGAGTAGAATGGGAATGAGAATAGGAATGGTGGTGGGTGAACAAGAGTGTGGCTCTGGCCCATCACTGGTTGCCTGTTGCTGGGTGATGCTGGTCCTGCACCTCTCCTTCTGCCCCTGTCCCCCACTCCTGCTGCTCCCTTGTGCTGGTAATTTTGTACCAGCATTGAGATCGTTTAGCTTTCTGAAGCCACAGAAGACTAATCCAGCAAAAAAAGCAGCAGGTGATTTGGACTGCTGAGGTGAACTGACTTACAGCAGGTGAGAGGAGCACTTCATCTGGTAGCGAGGTGCAGAGGGAGGAGGAGCAGGGACTGGGAGGACTGGAGGAGGAGATGGTGGGCACAACAAGTCACCCCTAATGGGAGTGACAAGTTGCTATGATGTAGCATGTAATTTCACTGCTCTGCTGCTCTTTCCCCATCTATATAAATAGCTAATAAACCCCTTCTAATGCTTGCAAAGTATCTTTTTTTTTTAAAGCCTCCAGTGAATGAAGCGCCAATGTTGACTGCAAAGCTGAACGTCGCTTCCATGAGCTGGAGCAAGACACATGAAACTCAAGACTTACCCCAGTTCTATAGTATCAGGTTAACATGATGTGAAAATTCTTCAATATTCTTCTGGCTTCAGTCATTCATATCCAGATAGTGCTGCCTCGAGGAGGGCATGTCACCAAAGGACTCCCAAAAGCCATAGCTGGGGAAAGATTCGCACTATGAACTCCCTGTGGTCCAGCCTACCCCTTGTGTAGCCCAGTTACTTATGAACCTGGATGGGTGTCAGCATCCACCTTGTGGGCATTTGCCTCCATCCTGTGCTCACAGGAAAGACAAAGTCTGCTATCTACATGAGAAAACTCTTGAGAAATTTGTCCCTCTGAGTTAATAGATGTGTATCTAGCTTTAGTTGGCCACGAAGCATGGAAGAGGCCTTTGCCCCACGAAACTGTGATGACCACCTTGATGTACTTAGATTTCAGGCAGACTGCCTATCTCTCAAATTTTAGAGTCCCTTTGAAAGTAGGTTTATCCTTGGTCTTTCAGTAGCATAAGTATGCTCTAGAAAAAGACAAGACAAAGACTGAAGCTCGGCAGCAGCAGAGTACTCGCGGCCACATCCTACTTTGGGAGAGGAGAGGGTCCATTGAGTGCCTGTGAACTTAGAGGTGAGGGCTGGAAGGCAGGTGACTTCAGATGGTGTCAGGACTCCTCTGATGTTTCCCTGGAATTAGAGGTTGACCCACTCATTTCTTTGGTTTTTTTTCATGTGCTGAACTCCAAGCACGATGCATGCAGAGAGTAAATCTATAGTATAGAAATGGACTAGGTGTTGTTTTCTAAAAACGGTGTTTCCTAGGTCAGTGGGTTAACTTGAGTTAAGGAACCTTCCCAAAAAGCTACTCCAAAGCCCCTTAGACCTGGTGCAATGGTGGCAAACAGTGCCCCTGGGGGGACCAGGTCTAAACTGAGAAATCAAACACATGCCCACTTCTCTGTGCACAGTGGGCTTTGCTCTCACACTTCCAAATGAACAGGCTGCTTCCTGCATATGCAGCTGTCGAAGTGAGATTTTAACTGTTTCCATCTCAAACCTTGCTGCTTTGTCTGTGTCCCAAATATCCTGGCAGATACCTAGGTTACTGTAAGATGATGTTGCGAAGATGGATAGGGAACAGCAGTTCACTGTTTCTTATGGCACAAGAAGTAGAAGGGACTCAGGGGAAGTTCCAGGCAGGAGGTTTAGTGGAAGCAAGAGGCAGAACCCTTCTGTACAACAGGGAGTTACTCTGCGGAACTCAGTGCTGCAGGCTGTTACGGGATGCACAAGCACGTATAATTCCAAGGGATTAGGCAAAATTATGGAAATACAGGTATGTACTATTTAAAAGCAGTGATACAGGCACAAACATGAGCTCAAGGGATATCCTAATCCATTTATTGCTGGAAGCTGTGAGTCTGGAAGTAGAATGATAACTTTCTTACAAATATGCTTTAAGAGGCCACCACTAGCATGGATGGGAGAAAGGCAGCTAAGCAAGATGGCCCTGAGCAACCGCTCATCAAGTGTGAACATGTGCAGTGCACCCAGGCATCCCATGCGTGTGCACGTACGTGCACATGCGCAAGCTCACCCTCGCTTGCCCTGCAGTAGCTCTGCCCCATCCTAGACCCTCAATCTCATGTGTGTTTGCAAAGAGCCAGGGTGGGGACATGGTTGCCTTGTCCTTTGCACTGTCTTTCACCCCAGGAGAGGAATGTGATTCTGCAAGATGCTGAGCACCGTTGGCTCAGGGCAAGTGCTCGTGAGCTCTGTGCAAGCCTTGCTTTGAACTGTTTTTATCAAGGAATATTTTTATTCCGGGTGTTTGAACTAATCCAAATGTGTGATGTTTTGCAAAGGTGTAGAAGGGCATGAGCCCACAGCTCTGAATTTTTAAAATTATTTTCCAGGGCCCTCTTTAAAAGCTGTCCCCTTGCTAATCTCATTAGATAGTGAGCTCTAAGTGTCATGCTAACACTGGAAAAATTTTAGTATCTTTAGAGACACCTTCTTAAAGGGACTTTTACAAGTAGATCAAAAAGCAGATCTACATATTTTCACATAAATATTTGAAAATCATTATGGTGAAAATACACTGTTTTTACTCTAGTGGTAGGGGAAGGGGCCTTAATAGCTGTACTGCTACGTAGCATTGGCACGTGGTGACTACAGGACAGAGAAACTCCAGACTTTGGCACCATAAAGATTTTCTGGGTGCAGCTCCACATTTACACAGAGAACACGTGAGATTTAACTTTTGGTTGTACTGACCAGGAACAAGAGA
>NW_010540221.1:62780-79510 GCF_000687285.1 Phaethon lepturus | reverse complement strand
GTAGCCAGGCTACGTGCAGCCTCTTTAAGGCTGCAGAAAGCAGCCACGTCGTTTCAAAGGTAGATGAACACAGCCATTAAAATTGCACATCTTCCAAAATCCTCTGCCCAGCAGAAGGCAAAGGCAGCGAGTTGCTGTTTCTGCAGGATGAGTGATCGCTGCTGCTCAAGACCTCCCTTGGAAAGGCTGCCCAGGAAGAGATGTCCCAGCAGGGCGAACTAACAAGCACTGTATTTGTAAAGGTGTTTGACATTTGCTTTTTTGCAGAGAGTTGGGAGGTTGCCCTAAGGATAAGCATTTCTTAGTGAGGACCGAAGGAAGGCAGTGAGTGAGGATGAGCACCGGTGGGGAGAGGGCAGTGATCTCCTACAGCGCTTGGTGTACTTGTGGGTCCAGACCTGGTGCTAGGATCTCACACCTCTGTGAGATACAGTGCACTGAGAAGCAGAAGGACTTCAAAACATGTTTCAAATGGTTTCATCTCAAAACATTAGCAAATGCGGATGCTTTTGGGCATTGAGCTGAATCTGTAAGATTGGAGAGGAACACAAGGAGAAAGGAAGAAAATTAAAAGCCATGGGAACAGATAGATTTATACCATTTATGTAGGAGGAAACTGAGGCACAAAAGCAGTTATGAACCATCTGAGCTCAGATGTCAGACAGTAATGCTGACAGTGAGGAATCTTTAACTCGCTGTCCTTGCTTTAGTCCCTAGACATACATAACCGTGCAGGGGAGACCCTCCACCCCTGGCTCTGGATGCTGGCTTTGCTTGCCCTCTACTCGAGGTTGAGCAAGCGGGTGCAGCACGACCTTAGAGGAAGAGTGAGGAGGGAGGTTGCAGAGGGGGATGTGTGTCACTGGTGACAGTGCTGGTAAGTGGTGGGGTGGCTTTGAGTTTTTAAGGTGAGTACATCTATGGTGGGTAGCAGAAGCTACCAGAGGGTAGCTATTCCAGAGGGGACTGTCAAACTGCTGCCATCATGGGCTATGACTTAACAGCAGTAAGAGTTTTACTACTCACTCTGAAGCAGTAGTCATCCAAGGCATTGAAAAAGAGCAATATCTTGACTGCTCCTTGTGCTCCAAGCCTTTCCACCTGCCGGTTTGTGGCCTTTCCCCTCCAGGCGGGTGTCCCTCTGCCTGTCCACTGCATTTGCACTGACATTGGCAGGGTGTGTTGGCCGGTCCGAGGTCACTAGGCTGCAAAGAAACGCACTCTGTCAGGTCCGGAGCTATGTGCTTACTTTCATCACATGGGTATGTGTCAACATGTCACTTTAAAGTAGTTCAAGTAAGAGAGATGGGGGAACAGATGAGGAGGAGGGAGGCAGGAAACATGTCATAAATCCACAGCGAGAGGGACTCTGAAGTAAGAGCATTAAAGACTCTGGAAAACACATAAAAATCTGCCGTAGAAGGGGCACTGTCAATGCATCCTGTCAGTGCAGTTTGCTTTTTATTTCCTAGCGTGCAATATGATATAAAAAGCGTTCACCTTTACTAGATGATCCATGAAAGTCTGTATTTCACATGAGATTTATTTTTTATATGAATAGACTTGGCGTTTCCAGACACTGGTGGATATCAGTCGCCATCCTATAAAACGAGGCCACTGGCACCTGCGGTCTCCCAGGAACTGTCTCTTCCAAGCACTGTTCCTCACACAAGGGTCATTTTGGTTTGTTTCTACTTTTTAAGTAGAGCTGAACTGAGGAATGCAGAGTTAAATAAAAAGTAATGGAGAGAGGTCAGGCTGAAGTAATTGCCCCCCCAATCCCACTTGTGCAATCATCAGATACGTGAGGCTTTGCGCTTTCTCATGTTGCTATTGTAAAAAGAGAGAGAAAATTTGAATCCACTCAAATATTACAGAGTCTCTACATAGAATAGACTACAAAGTGTTTCCCACTGCAGGGATCTAAAATTCCCTCAACACCCAGAATATTAAGCAATCTGGGACTTGTACATTTAGAGATTGGAGAGATGGGAGCATCCTGGCTTGCCTAAAAATGATTGGTGAAGGGAAAAATTGCCAACGCAGCAACCACCAGCCTCCCTGGCAGACAACTGTACACTCGCTCAGCCATCCCTGCCACCTTCATGGGACTTAACATGTTCAACATGGGGAAAAGACCTCCAGGTTCTGTCCTGCTAGAGAACAATGAGGAAGAGGATTTACACTGTGTAACCAACTTTAAAGATGATGAAATACAATTCTGCTACAAAAGTGTATGAGCTGGGACATCCCGGCTTGAGAGGGGGACTTTCTCCTGAGAGCCAGCGTGCCCCTCACTGAACCTCCTCATCTTACTCCTTGGGCACACTGTCTAGTAGCGAGGACGTGTACCAGTAATTTTGGTGGCAGTTGATTGCAAAGGATTGATTGCATGGCTTTGATTTTTTGATTTGCTGCATCTGCAAGGTATTCTTACAGAACTAAGTGCTATGCCATGGGGACATAAGGAAGAGCCTGTCGCACCTGAACTTCCTTGTGGGGTCCCACCAGCCAGACAAGAGCACTGCTCCCTTCCCTCAGCCACCCATCTTACCTTACTCTTCTCCTCCTTGCATGATTTGAGAGCTATTGCTGCCAAGACTGCATTGTCCTTTCTTTGGTTTCCTTTGGTCTATGCGTAACGTATTAGTGGTGTGAAATGGAGAGGAAGGAAATAGAAGGGAAGCACAAGAAGCAAAGTAAACATCTTCAGGGAGGTAGAGACAGCACAGAGAAATGCTCACTGACCCTTCTGAGCCAGGAATTTAATGTCCTTCTGCTTGGCATGACAGTCCCATGTGCGGCACTGCCCTTTCGGGCTTTGCCGGGAGCCAGGGAGGTTGCAGAGCCCTGCGCATCAGGCTCCGAGGCACCTGTCCGTCATCGCACCGGCCGCGTGGGACCCATTTCCAGCTCTGAGGCATTTGAAAGGTACAGGCGCATTTCTCTCCAGATGAGTGGGCTGCTATGTATCGGGACTTTGGCTGTCTGCCCCAGTGATGGGTTGTTAGGAGGAGCTGTTTTCTGCATGCCAAGGCTCGAATCCTGCCAGGAGTCAGAGTAGATGAAACAGCTTCGGCTTATGGCCTTCTGGACACCGAGGTGATGTCCATCCCGCAAAATCCTCAAGAAGTGCTGGGAGAGCAGGCAAGGTGTAACAGCCCCCGTTGTTATATGCCAGACCAGCAGAGTCACCATGTCTGTGTGCACAGAAGGACCCACGGGGTCTCCAGCCGCTGTCGCAGCGAAGGGCAAGGTCCCAGCTGGAGTTTCATTTGGGACAGGCAGGAACCCCACAAGCCCCCAGCCTGGCTGAGATGGGGCGAGCACCTCTGGGGGACGTGTGGCACGATCACACCGGAGCCCTCGCCCCCGCACCAGGGACTTGCCTGGGGAGGGCTGCTCGTGCAGCAAGCCTGTGGTCCTCTGCTTCTGCTGGGAGGGACACTGAGATCCCAGCTCAAGAGTATGTGGTCGCCGGCTGGAAGTGTTAGAGGGCAGGAGGACCTAGTTGCTTGCCTTCGAGGTCATCTCGGCTTCCTCACAACCCATCCACCCTCTCCAGGCAACAGGAGTCTTTCAGGGCCGTTGCACAAATGCAGCCATAGCCAGGAAATGGAGCTGAACACTAAAAAAAACACAGGGCTCCTCACTGCCAACCAGAAACACAGCCCAGCTGCTTTCTAGGTTGGATGGGACCCTGGGTCTCCAAACGTGAACGGGTTGTGAGGAGCCCAAGGTGGCTTGGGACCCAAGTGCCTGGAGGCTGAGCTGTGCTCCTCCTGGGACGGGACCCAGATCTGGCCCGTGAACCGAGGGGCCTGGGGCTGCACAGCTGCTGCCTGACAGCTGATGGAGGAGAAAGGAGCAATATGATATTAATTTGCCTGTTAATCAGGGAAGTGGGTAGCTTCAGTGACCATCAGCAGAGTAACCAGGTACAGTGTGGATCACTGTTACGGGGCTACATGTCCATGGCCTTACGCAGCTTCATTCCACCTTTCCTTCTCCTTGGTGTAGTTTCCTTTGCTCCCCACACAGAGCTGTGCTTGCAGGGAAATGCTGTAGCCTGCAAGGGTGCAGAACGATCCCAACCACTCTTGGTGGGGGCTCAAAGTTGCCAAAACTAGAACGGTCCTGAAGGTGCTGTGCCGAACCCTCCTGCGTGCCGGCAACACCCGGCAGGAGTGCTGCGATGTTGAGAAGACCCCATTTTTGCTGCATCCCAGCTGGAGGCCAAAGGAGCAGCAAAAGACTTCTAAAAATCATCTTTGCCTTGAGTTGGAGGCATAGGCCATAATTTGCCTATTTTCTGGTTTCTTTAGCCTCTAATTTTGCAGCAGCAACAGAACTGCATCTGCTTCAGTGTTTTCTGGGCAAGCTGTGCTCCCTCTATGGGAGAGAAACGGGAGATCCTGCATGCAGACAGCTTCTTTCCAGCATCTTAAAAGCTGCTTAGCCAAAATTTCGCCCTGATTTTGTTTCTTCAGCTTTGGCAATCTGATTGTCAAAGTAGCAGTAAGTTGCTGCTGCGCCTGTGCTTTGGAAAGGAGCACTTGCCAAATCTAGTGTTTGGAGAGCATGGGGGCTGCGATGGGCATAAGCAGCACCTCCGGTGGCTTGACCTCGGCCAGCCCCTGACAGGGACAGTCTGGTCCTGCTGGCTGTGGTCCGGGAGGGCAGAAATCAGCCCCAGGCCCTGGGATGTGAGTGGGCTGTGGGGCTGCAGATGGGGAGGCACAAGGCAGGTAGCCAAGGTGGAAAGCACAGCCTCTGTGGATGCACGTGGCTGAAGGGTGAAAGTTTCTGCCTGGCAAAACAGCCGTGGGAGTCGTGCGTGGAAAGAAAGGGTGGTCTGGTGCAGGACCACAGTGCAGAGCCTCTGGGGACATGGTGGCAGTGGCCACCCCGGGTTCCCCAATTCAGTGGGCAGCCATGGCAAGTCCCCTGGGCTGCTGCTGGCCAGGAGAGTTGGTGGACATGAACCACATCATGGGAAAAAAAGGATTTTTTGGAAACAGTTGCAGAAACATGTGCCTCCATCACTGGCCTCACCTCCTAATCCAAGGCACCCCAAGGCACCATGCATTTTTTTTACTATAATGTGCACTAAATAGCATTTGTGCATGTCCCTACATATGTGTGCCTGGTCCATGGCTCCAGCGCAAGAGGGTGCGTGGGCAGAAAAGGAGGGGTTAAGCTGTGTAGCTCCAACCATGCCCTCTCCTCAGGGATGGGCTGCCAGGGGGGCAGAGGAGTGGGGGGGCCTGTTCCCATGTGGGGCTGGAGCAGCTGTGACCAAGGGTCCCGCCGAGGGTCCCACAGGGCTGGGGTGGGGTATGCCAACTCCAGCCCCCAGCCCCTTGGCATGCAGCCCAGTCCCAAGAAATATAAACCAAAGAAGCATAAACAGATGATCACATGAAAAATATATCATGATTAGCCAGATAGATCCCAAATGTTTGTTCTGTAAACTGCAGCAGGCAGCACAAGTGTTCGCTGCAGCTGTAGTTTCTCATCTTATTTGTGTAAGTGTGCCATTAAGCTTAGACATGGGCAAAATAATCTTTCCTTGATTCTCACTTAAAAAGCTGCTTTAAAGATATATTATATCAATGTTTGGTTCGACCCTTTTGCGACTGGTATTATACCGTAAACCGATTCTCACTTAATAGAAAATTGTTGCGCATTTATTCTCCTGGGTTACTTCCTTTTCCCTCTGAAGCCAGTGAAGTGGTTTGTTTTGTGAATGAAAGCTGGATGCCTTTAGTGAGATGGCATTAACACTGACCTCTGCTCATGCATTGAATTCCTGCCCAGCGGGAGGCGAGGTTGGAGGAAAGGGTTAGTTCATTGATGGTCAGAACCTGCTGAGCGCAGGGCCGTTAACCTGCCTGGAAAGGGAACTGCTCAGAGGGCTTTTCCTTTTCTTGGATTAGGCCAGTGAAGCCACCCTTCTCTCCCTTTAGTTTTAACCATCTGCTGGAAAGATGGCTCTGATTCATCTCAGCTTGGTAGAGATTTTTTTTAATATATAAAATGGCAATAAATTGGGGGGGGGAGAGGATGCACTTTAATTTTCCTATTGCTACTGCCTGTATCAAAGACAACTATCTGAAACTCACAGCATGAAACATTTAGCAAGGACAATGCAAAGAAATCAAAACCAAACTCCTTCAGCCATTTCCCAAGAAATTCAGCATGTTTTATGCTCTTTGGATCCTAAAATGCATCCTGGAAGAGAGATAATCTGGAAAAGAAAAATTTTGTGAAGCTGACTGCCAACAGCATCTTCCGACAGCTAGTGCAGGAGAGCTGTTCTGAGGGAGACAGGTCTATAATTTACAATGCTACTGGACTCTGAAAAGGTGTTGTGTAAAAATAGAAACTTTTCATGTGATAGTTTTATCTACTGAATATGGTGATAGAACCTGTGGTCTGCTTTTTTAGAGCTGGAGAGGACCCAGAGTGCAAGTCAAAACCCAGAAGGTTCACACAGCACAATCAGAAAACATGCTGTAGGTTTTTCTCTCCTTTTTACCTACTTAGTCCTTCAGAGCTGAGGCAACATTTGGAAAATCAGCTGCACCTGCGCTCATTTTTACACCATCAACAAATTCATTTACCAATCCTCCTTCTCCTCCTCATTTTTTCCTCTCCCACTTTGGCTACCAAGCTGTTTCAGCTGCAGGTGGAGGCGTGACCATAGAAAAGTGTCCATAGTTGAAGTTCAACTTGTAGCCGCAGCAACTAGAAACATAGCATCTTGTTGTAGCTCTCACATCAGTGTCAATCAAGAAGAAATCCACTAAAGTCAGTGGAATTGCATCAGCACAAGGCTGGTTTCATTGAGATTAGGCTCTATCTTGGTGTCTGTTTTATTTGTAAATTGAGCAGATAGAAGCCACTGGGAGATCATTAAATCGGAACACAGCAATTTTCATTTCCACTTGTTTTTTTGAGTAAAACCATACTTTGTTATCCTTGCCAGAGTCTACAAGGACTAGTTTGAACTACTCTTACCAGCTAAGACAACACTTCTTCTCTATAAGGTGAGCACATTGAATAAAGCTTATCGATGTAGTTGTTTCTTTTTCTTTTAATTCACCTCCTGACCTTTTAAAATTACTTTACTCAACAAAGGACAATAGGGCCAATCCAACTCCCATTAAAGTCAGCAGGAGTCTTTTCATTGACTTCAGCTGAAGTTGGGCTGGGCCCAATAAGACTAACTTTAAGAGTAAAAAAATAGCAACTCATATAGAGCTTTATCTTGCCCCCTGTGGCTTGATAACTGACCTCACATCATGTTCACTGGGACAGGATTGGGCCCATAAAGCCAGGTAAAACTGTTATGGGCCTAATCCCATAACCCAAAGCTTATAAAGCATTTGCATTTCCTCTTTTTAATCACATAGGAATATTTGAGAAATATTCATGACTTTTTGAACGGGGAAATGCTTCCAGCTGAACAGATTGGATTCATCTTTGGTTTGCTTTGTGCCCCAGAGTTTTCCCTTTTAAACACAGGAAGATGATGGGGGTAAGGGGCTCAAAAATGACCTCATGCACCTCCTTCACTCTTCGGCTTTCCTGTTCCATCTTCCCACACAAGCACCATCCTGCTCCTTAGCCGGTACCTTGCCAGGTCACCCCAGCTCCCATCCTCTGTACTATTTGCTCTCCCAGAAGAAAGTGCCGCTGGTCTCCTCTACCCGCTTGTCCTAAAGTGAGCAGAGCAGCACCTGGAGGGGTTCAGCTGGGACAGGGTGGTGGTGTGGTTGCCTGTTGGTCTGATGGGAGACAGCAGACTGGATTTTGTTCTTTGTTACACCTTAGGCCCAAGACACTAAACATTTGTTTTCTAAATAATGCTTAAAATATACCCTAACATGAGGGAAGTTCCACCAACTACACAAACTCTCAGCCTGTTTCATGATGCGGATTTTCCAGTGGCTCTGGACGTGACACAAAGCTGATGTTTTTCTCTTTATTGGTTTTGCATGATGCTCTTTTTCCCTTTCTTTCTAATTACCTTAGAACAAATCTACATGGAAGACTCGGTCTTTGGCACACCGAATTGTTTCACCACCAAGAGAAGAAAGGTCATTTGGCAGCTCTTTGAATTACTGTTAAAATTACCACCTACTGTAAATGCTTGTATGTTTTATTCCGGAGACCCTAGATCACAATTTTTCTTTAGGTTAAAAATAAATCCACTCACTGGCATCTGTGGAGAACATTTTCCAATGTCAGAAAACTACCCTGCTGTCAGAATAATTTGTAGCAGCCACCCAGGGAAAGGTGGGCTCGACGCCTCGAGACAGGGTGCAGTGCCACTGCAAAGCAGCAGATGCTGTTTTCCGCTCACCCCGGTGTCATGAACCCTTCTCCTTTTTCAACAGAATCTAAATTTACCACAGCCCTTAAATACAGATAGATAGTATATTAGAAAGAGCTCTCAGATATCCTCGGCATCTCCCTGCGCAAGGAGGAAGAGCCCCCATGACTCCCGACACCGTCAGCTGTGGTGTTCTCTGCGCTCGCCCAAATGCTGCAGCATCATCAGTCACTTCAAAGAGCTCTTTCATGTACCACATATTTTTTTATCCAGAAGGCCCAAGCGAAAGGCAGATCTGGCTGAAACTGGCTTTATTCAGCTCGCCACTTGTGTGGCCCCTTGGAAAAGTCTCAGAAGAGTGAACAAACTTTCCGTGCGCTTTCAGCGAGCAGGTGTAAGGTACAAAGGTTTTTCTGTCACCTGTTGTTAGCAGCGCAAGGTAATTGATGGCTTTGTGTTGCTCTGGGGTGTGTAGGTCCTACTGAGTGAAGCATTCCTCCCCGACTGCGCTACAGAGAAGTCCTGTTCCCCAGGTGGGATGGTGCGGGGAGATGGGCAGTTTCCATCCCTCTCTGCCAAGGCTCCTGCTCGTGTCTCAGGAGAGAACCTGCCGATTGTACCGGAGCAGGGTATGCCACACCAGGATGGGAAGTATGGTTGGCTTCACAGCCGCCCGCCCTGACCACTGCAGAAATGTGGGCTGCCCCTCACGGTGGCCACCTCTCTGGAAGCAGCTGGGCCCATGGGAACGACGTTTTGGTGAGGACAATGTGACCCTACACCCTGCGTGCAGGGAAGCCTGGGGAGATGTGCGTACCTGTTCTACCAGCTCCCTCTTCCCAGCCGTGCGGGTGCTCGTGCAGTGAGGGATGCCACTCCCCATCCCTCCCAAGCCCCTCTGCAACAGCAAGAGAAGCCAGCCCAGTGGTGCCCCTTTTTGGGAAAAGTTTGATTCTGCATATCTCAGACACACGTGATGGAGCAGGCTTACAGGAACCTGCCTAGACTGCACATCAAAATCCTCTCTTTGTGCAGTCAGATCCTTTCTGTTGCCACACGGTCAACACTGTCTTTTCTGCAGGGTTCTTACTAACTTCAGGCAACAGGCACCTACTTCAGGACCTTAATCACTGTAAGGTCCTTCTATCACCTAATTCACTGTCTGAAGGAGCCCTTGCTCCCCGCCAAGCACAGAGGGAGCCCACCAGAAATAGGCATCTGATGTGGGCAGTTAGGTACCTAAAGTCAGTCAGGATAAACCCTGTCTACAGCCTCAAAAATCAGTAATCAAACCTTTCCTTAACTTCTTAATCTCCTGCAAACATGAGATCTGATTGAAAATAATAGCTTACTTTTTTGGGAATTTTCTGATAAATTCATGACATCTGATGACATTGCTTGAATTCAGGTGCTACCTAAAGCAACGTTTGTTCTTAATGATTTATGTAGATGCAAATATTCTGGAAAATCCTCTGTTCTTGGATCTCTGCAGGGAGAGACAAGCCAGATACTGCGCTCTCTGTTAATCAGAAGCCATAAGAGAAGGGAAGGCACAGACCAGATTTACTGCATATACCTTTGTTGGCCAAACAAGCAGGCAGCCAGCAGCCTATTCCATGCAGCAGCCATGGCTTCATCTTGGTTTTGCAGCCAAATGAGGATGGCGAAGCATATGGCAGGAGGTTATATATTGCGTTCTTGATTCCTATTATAAGGTTCAAAGTTTTTTGTTTACATGCTCAAAGAATGGAGGCCAAGTCTCTTCATGCTCATAATTACTTGGGTACAACTAGCAAGAAAGTTTGTTTTTCTCATCTAGAAAGCATTTTTCTGTAGCCAGTCACTTACAAAAGTTTTTTCCATTTCTCTGTTCTTTGAATATTAAGCGGCAAGTAGAAACTGATCCTCTAGAGAATATAGTACTTTCTGCTGCCACGTACTGTCGTGTACTTACCAAAAACATTGATTTCCTTTGGATCCAAAGATATTGCCATTTTTTTGATTGATTGAATGTGGCTGCATATTTCCAAAATACACAAAGGTGGGACAACCACAAATGTATAATTAATGAATTGTTCTGGCCATATTTACTACAGAAGTTACCTGAGCCTTGGCTGGAAAACATATCCATTCTGGTCTGGGCCAAGTGCGTGCCAACATGTAGTATATTTTCATTAAGTTACATGATATGAATGTTTTTAAGAATCACTTGTGTTCTTCCAGTCTGCGTGCCAGAAGTGTTGCCCAAATTCATTCCCTGTTTAATCGTGAAGGAATGCTGTTCAAAAGATTTGGGGTCAGAAGTGCTCAATAAATCAATCCAGATACACTCCTAATGAGTGGTGAATTAAAGAGCATTTGTTTTAAGATCAGAGGTCCTCTTGGGAGATTATTTTTTATTGCAAGCAGAATTGCTCACTTGCAGGTATCAAGAAGCTGGGAGTTAAGGCCTGTTAGGAAGGTCCACAAAAGAATCTGGATCTTCTTTACCGAACGCATGTGATTATGTCCAGACAACAATGATAAATAGGTGAGACTCGTGTCCTGCACTGGAATACCCAGTTTCCTGAATTAAGCAGAAAGAAAAATTTTGTAGCTTCAGCTGGGCTTAAGTTACCCTGCATTTCTAGCTCCAGGTCCTTATCTGTGCAGACCATGACACAGGGGTTCAGAACAAGGAGTGTGGAGAATACAGCTGAGGTGGAAAGGAGGTACTTGGAGTCCGCCCTGGCCAGCGGCAATGGCAGCTCACTGTGATGGCTCAGACCAGGGTGCTGGATCCCAGTGGAGGAGACTGTCCTCTGCAGGGCTGGGCTTCTTCCTCTCCCAGGAAAGGAAGGCAGGAGAAGCCAGGGCTTTTTGCCACCTTGAAGGACAGTGTGGAAATTTTTGGCAAAATGTTTGAAATGGAAAGGATTTTGCTTGCTTGTAATGTCTTGTTTATTCCTAGCCTTCGGTGGTTTTGAAAATTGGTGTTTTTTCAGAGCATTAGAAATTAATAATTCCAGCTTTCCGGTCGCTCTCTATCTTCCCATCGGCCACCCTTCTCTGAGCAGGCCAGCAGGCTCACTTGCGCATGGAGGTAGCAAGTGGATGTAAAATGTCCCCATGCAGCCTAAGTAGCACCGTGTGGCTGCTTTACACAGGAGCAAGTGAGAGTCCCGGAACGAGCAGGAGAGGATCAGGCCCCGCACCAATAGCCAGGGAGCCAAACGCCATGCTAGGAGAAATTAAGAAACCCATGCGTGCAAAAGGGCCTGACCATACATCGTCCTTCTATAGTATCAGGAAAAGTGTAGCCAGTTCCCTCTGGTGTCTGGAGAAACAGAGTTAGATCCTTTCTGTTTGCACATTATTATGTTTCTGTCACGCATTGCTCATTACAATTTCATTTAATTCTTGTTTAAACAGATAGGTTGGCATTGACGGTTGGACTTGATGATCTTAGAGGTCCTTTCCAACCTTACTGGTTCTATGATTCTATGATTCCCTTTCCTGTCATAGTTCCACACTTGGACGGAAACACCCCACAACACAGTAGTGTAACACAAAATCATGGGGGGACAGATACATGGACAAGAGAGGACTTCCAGGTGAAGGATGTGGGTGCAGAAGTATGAAATATCCTCATAAAGAACAAAGGCTTTGAAGCTACAGTTTCCACAGCATATTTAGCAATCCATGCTTTGGGACTGAATGATTGAATTTTTAAAAGTTTTTTTAAAAGAAGTGACTTAAGGCTAGTGTGGGCCAAAACTTGGCATTTTCTTTCTGTGGGAAATCCTGACATTTCCAGACAGTTTTCATTCTGGATTGGAGTAACGCCTAAAAAAGTTTTACCTTTCCTGTGGAAATGAAATTCTGAAAATATTTTGTTCTGGGAAGCTCAAAACATTGTTTTTCCCTCTTTCTGAAACCAAAAGCAGCAGACATATGCTCACTGTCATGAGGTTGTCTTCTCAGGTGGCTGCCAAGTCTGAAGTGCAATGGTGTCAGAGGCGACTCCACAGCATCCCCTGGGCTGCTCCTGCGATGTCTGGTGCATAGAAACCCCTCAGTCCCATTCTTTCTTGGGCCTCCAGACCTGCCACATGCCCAGCTCTGCAGCAGAGCCTGGGAGCTGCGGCTCTTGACCCAGAGCTGTGCTGCCTGTCAGGTGCTGCCCGGGGACACTGAGCCTGCAAGGCTGCCAAGAAAGCTTCAGTCTGGGGATGGCAAAAGTTTCCAGAATCAAAAATATTTTCATGAAACATACTGGGTTTGACATACCGCCATTAATCAATTACCAATTACTGTCTAGTTAGGAACCATGTTTGGTGGGCAATGATGAAGCATGTTATGGGTCTTGGACACTCGTAGTGGTTCTCATACCAGTCACCAGTGGGAGAAGGGAGATATATCAAAGAGACTAACCTGTGCAGGAAGTAAGAATGAGCTTCAAAAGCTCTGAGGTTATCTTATGAGTATATACCAGCCCAGGTAATGTCATTGATGGAAGTATGAATGTGCAGCTTGTATGGGATGGGAGAAGGGCTGAAGATCTAAAACATGGTCTGGGGCAACCACTTTAGCGTTTAGGTTATTTGTGTTGGTGAGGCACCTACATCTTTTCACTGTTCTTGACCTCACCTCCTTTGAAAATGGGATTTGGACTCATAAGTTATCTGGGCACTTTTGATAGTTTTATCTCAAATTAATAACTCTTCCAGGAGTAACCTCAGTATTTTAACATTCCCTGTTTTACAGTGGATGTTATTTATCCCCACATATGTCAGTTCACAAGGACAGACCATTCAGAAAAAGATGTGGCTTATTATAGAGCAGTGATGGATGGTTTCTTTATAGAAACCACTTGCATGTGAGAGAACAACTGTTGTATATTAAATATGTTCCCTGCATTGTGCGTAGAGTTCATACCTGTCGAAGTAAAAATCCAAAGAGAGAGGGGAAGAGCAAGCAAGCTCATGAAATTACATGAGATATCCACATAAATACCAAGGAATACACCACGATTTTTGTTATGACAATGAGCACCTATGGAAGTCATGATGATGTGGTGCTCGAGAAACTTGGCAAATGGGTTGGTGTGCTTGGGACTTTTTGTTCCTGCCTCGTGTGCCTGGGACTTTTTGTTCCTGTACTGAAGAAGAAAGATGAAGACTCTGCGTATTGAGGAGTTAGTTACTCATAAAGCATTAATAGCTGGAGAGGTGCCAAATCATTATTGTTTTTTCTGGAAAGGGTATTAGGTATTATTCAACAAGATAAGATTTTCTTTCCATGTGTCCATACCAGCTCAATATTGGAAGATGAAACACATACCTAGGAGATTACAGGCCCAGAAAACACCTTTTCCAGGAAAACGAGCTGAGTGAATCACTTCAGACAAAAAAGTGTTGAAATCTTAAACAAGTGCTCTCTTGATTTAATGTTCTTGTTAATTATAAAAAAACCTCTATGAAAATGGAGACAAGTTAAGACTGATATAGTTTTATAAAAGTAGTATTTTTAAGGAAAACAATGAAACTGGGCACACTTTTTGACCTCAAACTAATCTGAAAAAGGGGTAGGAAACCTATTAGGAAAATATTGATCTTGTATTATTTTCCAGTGACCAAACAGTCAGAATTGTCTTAGCCTCATGGTTTCTGCTATGGGCTGGCTAACAAAGACACAGCTTAGTAGACCTCCGGCTAGCAGAGTCATTTTCAAACTTGGGGCAATCCAGGGTTTCTCTGAACCTCAGAGACGGTACAGCTTGGCCATACCTTCAAAGTGAGACTCATCAGTGTGGAGATCCCCCAGAGGTCCACCACAGCGTGGAAGCCCTTTGTTTACAATGCAAGTGAGCTTAGATAATCACACAGGCTCTGTGCAATGTCCCTCATTTAGTCTTTTAAAGTTATTATTAGAGTCCTTCACATGATCATTCTAGTTCCTGAAATCAGTGCACCCATGAGGTGGAGGGGAGCAGGAGGGATTTTCTGTGTCCTTCTGTGTCTTCTCTCATGGGCTCCCTCCATACATATATGTGTATATGCATATATATATATATTCAGATGTGTATGCACAAACTGGGGGCTGGGAGCCTTAAAAGGGCAAGAGCTTGGTGCTGGTGGCTGTTGACAGGACGAGGAGAAGAATAGCTGAGCCAGGAGAGCTCCAGGCAGACCCCGGCCAGTGATGGAGGAGTCTGAGGTGCCAACTGCACCAGCTGGGATTTCTTTGCCACTTACAACCAAATTTGGGAAATATTTTGTAAAAAATATTTGCATTTAAAAGTTGAGAGAAATAGAATGCTTGTGTCCCAGATGCCCAGAGAAGCCCTGGAGCCAGCAGAGGTAGGAAAAAAAGCAAGATTTGGGCTCAGTGAGAGTGAGGAAAGGGGGAGAGTTTCTGGGAAGGAACATCTGACCACCTAGATATGTCTCTAAGAGACACTGTCATGTTTCTGCTCCTTATTTAAGAGCTGGAGTACTTTGGGGCTTTTTTGGACAGTGACAGGGTGCTGGAGCAGAAGTGGTGGAGAAGAAGGAGACTGATGGCACAGTAAGTATCTGGCAAGATACTGTTAGGCTGAATCTAATAAAAGTAGCAGCATAGATCTCTCGGGCGCCTCTGCCAAGCCATAAGGGTGTGATTACTTTGCTTGGAATATGCTGTAATCTTCCCTGAATCCACACATATTTCAGGTGCAGGAGAGCAATTTCTCCATAGTTTTCTCTCAGTCTGGGCAGATTCACCAGATTTTCCAAGCTGATGCTTTATTGCGTTTCCCTTCTCTGTTTCAGCTCTTCTTGTAAAGCTATTTTATTTAAGCCCTGGTAAACTCTGGTAAGTAGAGAGGTTAGTCCTTCCTGCTCCTTTACATGGGCCATTAAGTTTCCCAGGTCTCTGGACAGCAAGTTTAAGTTAGTGTCACCTAATTTTGCCATCAGAAAATCAAATCCAGCCTGTCAGACTGACATTAAATAATTGCCAAAGGATTGCATGAATATTCAAGCGTTATATGGGCATCTTTAGCATGTAGTCCTTTAATCCAGGGAAATAAGCCAACACTACCACAAGTACACTACCTAAATCAGTAAGTTTTGGTCTACGTATACTTACAGGGTATGTACAGGCAGGTATTTAGAGAGAGAGACAGGGAGAGGGCAAGAGTAAACTCATCTGTGGAAAGCCAAATAAGGCAAGATAAGAAATGCAAAAGCCCCGTTACACAGGCTTGTGCTGGCCGGTGGCACAGCGATTGCACCCCAGCTGAGGCTGCTGGGGGCTCGCAGGCAGCTTCAGCAGTAGGACCGGCCTGGTGATGTCCCATTTAAAGTCACAACCCAAAAAAAGCACAGCCGTGTGATGACATCACTGCTAGCAGCAGGAACACCCTTCCCGTGGCTGAGGAGCAGGGCACTGGTGTGGCAAGGAGCCTTCTCAAGCAGCCGCAGATGGTGGCCTGCCCTTTCCAGCCCTCCTTCCCCTGCTTCACCTGCCTTGGGGAACACCTCTGCTGCCACTCAGCTACAGGCAAACTCAGGCAGCACAGACCTCAGCCACTCGGTTGGCCCCACATGGCTCTGATTTCCAATTCTGCACAAGCACCAGCCACCAGCCCGGGAAGCCAATTAGAAAGTCTGTAAAATGCTGCCGGTTACAAGGCAGTTTTCTGCTGAGTGCATGGCCTGGTACTGATCACTATGGGCTCTAAGCCCAGGCTTTTCTTCTTTTGCTTCAATTACAGGGCCTTCAAAGCGTCTTGTGTTTTCAGTTGTGATTGTCATCACACTTCAGTGCAGTATGTGCCATGGCACGTGCACGAGCACAGCTGGGTTTCTATACAAAACCAAAGATATTTGCTTTACAGGCCTGTACATACAGTCCCCACAATCTGCCAACAGCCAAATGTGTTGGGCTACCATTTCTAGTGGAGGATCAAAGAGTATATTTAAATGCTTCTAATTCAACATCCAAGTAACTACAGACAGTCACAGGCAATGGGGGTGGCAGGGGAGCTGGCAAGAGGAAAAGGACGTATTAAAAGAGTGTGTTTGCTGGGCGTACATGTGCAAATTTGGCTGGCTGTGCGAGCCAGATGGGTGGGAGGCATGCTATTTGTGCGTGGGACCGGAGCTGGGGTACCGCACCCAGAAGGGAGCTCCCACCACCTGGGCTAACCCCCTCTGTGGCAGCAGCCCCTTCCCACTCTGTGCAGGAGAGCCCGTGCCAGCCGGCTGGGGAGCGGTGGGGCTCCCAGGAAAGGGCTGTTGAGCACACCACCTCCAAAGTCCACGCACGGCACTCGGATGCATGCAGGCAGGGTGAGCAACCCTCAGACCTTCTCTACTTTCTCCTGCTTTGACACAGGAGAGAGCAGCTTTGTCCACATGGTGAA
>NW_010540221.1:10493-62749 GCF_000687285.1 Phaethon lepturus | reverse complement strand
ATTCCTGCCCTGCCTGGAGCCTGAGTACTGCTTTGGGCCTAGGCAGTGAAAGAGGAGAGTATTTCTGGTTGCCTGGTGGGAATCACCTCTCCTTCTGCTCCACGGTTTCTCTCCAGGCAATAAGAAAGGTTTGACAGAAGCCAGGAAGACCCAAGGCACGTGAGCGAGCAACCACTTAGATAAGAGAGGCTGGAAGCTTTTCTCTACTCATCTTGCAGTCTTTCCTCTTGATGGCTTTGTGGCAGGAGAGGGAAAATCTGCTTCCTGTGCAGTAAACAACAACAGAAAAAGCACCTGAAAAAAATGAGTGGAGCAGATCAAAAAAGCGTTACATGGAACAGCCTGGAAAGAGCTCCATCTCCTCGCTGCCCCAGAGAGAATGTCACACGGGGAGGTAATGATGCTGAAAATGACCTCTTCGTTGTGTTCTTTTAATGTCATCCTTTCACTTCTATAAAATAAACCATGTGTAATGACTGTCACCTTAAATGAGTTGTTCTATTTTTTGTAATACAACAAATAGTGTAAAAATATGAGTGCGTACTGTAGCAAAATCTATAGTATGTGTTTACTGGTATTTACTGGTATAACTTATCTAAAAGCTAAAAAATCAATCAAACTTCCCAAATTTTAGTGTATCAGAGTGGCACATTTCAGCGGTCCTGGCCCAGTTGCTGGGAAAGCTGCACAAACCCCAGCTCCAGCTGCGGCTGTGTCCTGCAGGAGGGGGCTCTGGGTCCTGAGCTACGGTGGCACTTCGGTGCAGGTGCTGAGCTGGCATCTTCACAGCACAAAACTGCTGCAGGTTGGGAGCCACCACCAAGGCTGGAGCGAGTGATACAGTGAGAAGACACCCGCAGCAGTGACGGCATAGGAGATCTCTGAGCCATGGCTGGGGTTATCCTTAGGTGGTTGTTAACAGCCCATGATGGATGTGGCTGCTCCCCAGCAGAGCTACACAGAGCAGCTCAGCTCTGGTGTTCTTGAAAAGATTTAATATGCTATCCCTGGTTTAGCTGAGCACACAGTGCCGGCCTTAACTTTGATTTTTCTTGGTTTTGCTTGGTTCTTGCTATGCCTGTGATGTTCTTTAAAAAGCCTTTTTCTTTTTCGATGAATGTGTACAGTAGCAATTTACCAGATCAGAAAGGATTTACTTTCTTCTTTCTTTAATGTATTTTAAAAACAAAACGTATCTTTTTTCTTTTCCAGGGTTAACATAAGAGACCCAATCTTGTAATAACCCTGTTTCCTGGTAATGATGCAGAACAATGGACAGTGGTATGGAATAATTCTTTCCATACAGGAGTTATAGTCTGATTTCATTGCCGGTAGAAAATACAGGACTGTAGCAATTATCATAGCTTTAACCACTTCTCCACGGTTTGTGGATTTTCCTCTGATCTGGGATACTGTACGCGTAGCTGGGAAGTTGCAGCTAGCTACAGTACCTGTCAGTTTGAATTCCAGCAAACAAGTTGTACCAAATTTATGGTGTCCTGGTAAATGACTCCTTTTACAGAATATCTGTGCTTATAAAATAGGGTATAATATCATTCAAAAGTCCAAATTCAGCCTGTTTGTCCAGAGAATAGGACTTACCCAGAAGCTAGAAAGAGAGTGCGAAGGCGGTCAGTTACCTAAATATTGGAGCTTTCTCTCTTTAGCATGTCAAGTTTATGGAATATCTTTTTAAGCACTGTTCATCCTGACTCACTAAAAATATGGATTAAATAATCAGAAATACATTGAATTGACACCAAAGAGCTGGTGGCTGTCTGCAAGTATCAGTGAGCAGCTGGCTGGTGTATTTGTAACGGTGATACACCCTCCTTTCTCTGAGTTGTAGGTACACCCAGAGTCCCCAGCCAAGCCTGCGGTCCTGCACTGCCTGCACAGGCAGAAGCGATCCTGTCCCACAGCGCTGCAACGCAGCAAACGGGGAGCTGCCAAGCTGCCCCTTGGTGTGGGAGAAGCATCTTCCGAGGCAGCGCTGCTGCTCACGCCTTCTCCTCCACCTCCCGCAGCTCCTCGCGGCTGATTTTCATCTTGTGTTGTGCAGCTGGAGTCCTGGGGAGCCACCTTTTTAAAGGTGTACAACGGTGAATCAGCTGTAAATTAAGCATCCTGTTAGGATATGATCATAGGGACTAAATAAATGACTTCTCAGTTGGTCCTCTGAAAGTAAATTAGTTAGCTAACTTAGGACATTTTAAAACAAATCCTTACTGGTTAATAACCAGATTTGGTTTGCTCCAGTCATCATCAATTGCTGGAATAGCGGGGAAAAAATCCCCAAACCTTTAAAGATATGAGTCATGAGAAGAGCTGGGATATATCACTAACACATAGTTGACAATATTTCCTGCATCGGTTCACAAACCGCCAGGATGTCCCTGGTGAACTATACACAGTCCATCGCGCTCTCAGGGGGAGTGTGTGCCGTCAGTCATTGGCAGCATAGTGGGGAAACCAACAATGAAATAAAAGCCTCTGCGCACCCGGTGGAAGTTGCAAGACGCTAGAAAACTCCATGAACAGCTGAAATTCTGCTGCCGAGCAGATGATCCAGAAATTGAATCAGGCACTGGGATGCAGAAGGCTGACCTGTTTGAATGAAACCCTGTGCTAGTCCCTGGAAACACCCTCTGCATCCTACGGAAAGGGCATGTTTGGTAAGAGAAGAAACTGTGGGTTCATGGCAGCATTTGGGATTTACAAACAGAGATTTGTGAGAGAAAAATTCAGATACCATTTAAATGCATTGAACTAGAACAGATTTCTGGAGAGAGAAAGAATAAGGGAAAAGGTTGAATTCTTTAACAGAGCTAAAATAATTTTGTAGTGAACAGCTTGTCTCCACTTTTTAAAAAAACGCTCTTTACAAAGCTAAGTTTGTTTTCCTACAGTAACATACAGTGAACATACAATATTCCAAAGATGACCTGATAAAAAGTGGAAGCTATGTTCCATTGGAAAGAATAGATTTTTATATTTGTTTTTAGGTTCTTTCAGGAGGACAAAAATTGTGATGAGGAAAGCTTGACTCGATTCATAGCAAACCAGTTACTAGTCCAATAACATTAGCCTCTACATATCCCTGCTGTTTTGAAAGAGTTTTTGTCCCTTGGTCTCTAGAATTAACCGTGGTTGTATTCCACAGCCCAGTCCCCTTCCAGGATGCCCTTGGATCTGTTCCGCACCATGGGAGCTAACTCCTCTGAGGATACTGACTAGAAAGCAGATCTTTTTTGTGATATTCTTTCTGTTTAGAAAAACGGGATTGCACCTCCTGTGTAGCACAAAGAAATACGGGAGGAAAGTGCCACCTTTTTTCTCCTAGCAGATACAATAACTGAAATGAGTTAACAAGTTTTAAAAATATTCATAAAAGTTATCCCACATGGTTCCTTCAAGTTCCCTCAGTACTGCACATTAATACCAACGCAGATCACAGGTCTTGTTTCCTTATTGGGAATATATTGTGCAGTTCCTCTCTAAGGCTCCTTCTCTTCAGTAAGGTACCGACATATGTCTTTGCTGATGGAGGCTTAAAACATTTGATTCTCCAGCCAAATAGATGCCAAACCTTTAAAACCCAGAAAGTGAGCATGGCCACATCAGCACCAAGAATGCCCCACATGAAAGCCCACAATTGTCTGACTCTGTTGCAAACAAAATCTTATTCACAGGAATGTTCATGAGAAAGTGAACAGGAAGGTTCACTCAGCTCCACCTTTTAAATGAAGACTGACAGCAGATATGAAAATGGCTTTTGTTTTCAATTTAATTCCATATGGTTGTGGAGTGGCTGCAGGATCAAGCTATTTGTATCCGAAAGGGAACATTCTTTCTGTAGATATGAAACATCCAAGTATTTGCAAAACTTAAATTTTAAGAGAAGTGAATAATTCTGTTTTTACTACCTTTTTAGCTGCCCTGGAAATATAGACCATCCTGCACTAATGAGTTCCATTTCAGGAGCCTTTTTTCTTTTGAAAAGCAGATGCAGAAGTTCAACCTATAGCCTTTCCAGATAAGAGAAAGAAGCATGCTTTTATGCAGACAAATATAGCATTCTGTCAATAATTTGCATATGGACACTTTGCGTGCATAATCACATGCCTGTGTCATTGCTGGTATATTTTGGTGTCAGACATTCAATACTTAGTTACCACCCAAATGCATTTATCTTTGGACTGTATCATTATTTTCAAGCTCAACCTAACTGGAAACCTATAAATATGATTGTTTTAAAATGTATTATATTAAGCAAACTGCTGTACTCTAAAGGAAATGCAGTTGGCTCTGGGATGAGACACTTGCTTCTGCAGAGATAATGAAAAAAGTCTTACCTAAATTCAACTGGATTAAGATAAAGATAAGTCAGTAAATTGAATGCAACATCCAAGACTGGATCTCTGACAAGAAAATTTATGCAATTTTATGAAGTTTGCTCTTTACTGGAAAGGAAAAGCTATTCACAATTCAGCACAAAGGGCAAAGAGCCCTTTACCTCAGAGTCACCCTCTGCCCAGTCCATGCTCCCAGCCTCCAGATTATCCCACCACTTCATCTCCTCCCCCTCCCCTGCCCACCTTTCCCTCTTCCCCCATTTATTCTCCACCTGGGGGCCAGAGCGACCTTCCAAACTCTCCCGTCTTCCCTGAACGTTGGTCTTGAGGCTCTTTGTGTTGGGGGGGGCAGGGGAGAAGTGTAGGTGATGAAGTGTGGTGGGAAGCTGTCAACCATGGCCGTGATGCTGAGGGCCTTGGGCACCCCAGGGGGGCGCAGGATGAGGAGAGCTGGACCCAGGGCTGCAAGATGCCATGAAGTTACTCTATGTCTTTGGGGGTCACATGGAGAGGCTGTGTGGGTCTGCTCAGGGTGACACATGGGGAGGGGAAGGCTGGGATGTTCCTGGGTTATCCCGTGCCTTGGTGTATCTCCTTCTGCACAGAGAAGCAAGAAAGGAGTGAGGAATTCGTAAGAAGATGACGGACAACATGATGAGAGGAGGAGTGTTGGGAGGCATGCTACTGTGGCAGTTCCTGGGATGAGCTGCCAGGCCTGGAGTTCGTATTGGATGGTGACTTTCATGGCAGAAGCATTAGGTGTTAGGAGACAGCTACAGCACGACCTCACACTGACGAGTGGTGCAGAAGGGAAACTGAGGCAGCGCTAGAGGCCCGCGCCAGCTCCAGAAGGACCTTTCTCTTCTCACCCTCAGTCAGTCAGGACTAACTACACTGTGTGAAAATGAGGAAGAATGGTATCTGTCCATCTACCACACAGCATCCAGCCCAGCCAGGCTTCTGAGTGGCTGCAAGTGGCAGGCCGGCGAGGCAGCGGCCCTGTGGAAGAGGCAGGTGTCCCTGTCTCTGCAGGTTCCAAGCCCAGACCCACGCCAGCCTCGTTCCCCTGGCTAAGCATCGACCTCCGAGGAGCTGCGTGCGGCTTTCCCTGGAGAAGGCCCGTCGGCCGGTCCCAGCATTTCGCTGGAGCAGATAACGGTGTCTGGAAAGACCGTCGTTATCTCTCGCGCCGTCTGGGGGCCGGGGCTCCCTTCCTGTCTGGCCCTGCTCCTCCGGCCCGCGCTCAGCACCGTCTGCTCTCAGCCGCGGCCGCCACCGGTGGGTCGGGAGCTCATCTCCCACCTCGCAAATCCCTCACTCAAAACTACCATCATGTCTGCTTTCTTCACTTTTTAATCTTCTTTTAAAAAGCGAAGTGACATAAATTCACTCTCGTAATACGCATCAAGTGAAGACCATCTGTGTTATAATGTGCTCCCTTTACACGAGAGATGGAAATAGCTTTGACATGAGGTAAAACGAAACCCATGGGAGAGGGAGAGCCGCGTCTTCCTCCCAACCCCCTGCTCTTCCCACAAAAGCACTGGCAGGCTCCGGAGCTGAGGGCTGGCCCATGTGGACCCTGCATACTTGCGCTCTAAGGACAGTGAGAGGACATGTTTATCAGCGGGCAGGCACACATATGCCGTGTCCAAAAATGGCTTCCGTGGCTGCGGGGCATACAAACCCCCAAAAATGGCTTCCGTGGCTGCGGTGCATACAACCCTGAGCGAAAAGTGTGGCAGCCTGGGCCCTGCCTGCCTCCGGTGAAGGTGGTACAGGGCCGTCCTCCTCTCTCCTTGCTGACACCACAGAGCCTTCTGAGAAAATATGCCTTGGAGGTGCCTTGTGAGGGCTGATACTAGCTTCACCTGAGGAAAGTATTTTCAGTACTCAGTTTCCCAAATATTTGGTTTTCTGGCCTTTTCGCATCGCCTGAGGCAGGCTGCAAGGCTGTCCCAGCTCCGGGTGGGATGCGGGTGGCCAGATCTTCTCTTCCCAGGGCTGCTGGAGCACAGCTCCCCTCGCTGACTGCAGCCATGACACCTACGCCGGGAGCCTCCAGCAAACAGCCTGAGCACAAACCCTCAAGGGATTTGTTTTGTATAACTTTAAAAAGTAGGTGCTTGGCCAGCTCCAAGTCGCCCGAGCTCCCTATGCAAACACTGCCAAGAAAAAAACAGCTTGAGGGGTGCCCAGCAATCCTTAGACTCCTCTTGCTGCCTCTCACCTAGGACCTTGACAAGCCATGATGAATCCCTGACCGCGGCTGAAGTCAGTATGTTAGCCATGGGCTTCAGTGAGAGCAGGATGTCACCAGAGCAGTGGATGTGGCTTCTCATGGTGCACATTGCTCATGGCATACGGGGGACAAGCAGCAAAGAATACACAGATTTGAGTCATGCTCGCTGCTAAAATACTCACCACCAAATACAAGTGTCTGCTCAGAGAGTATTGTCGCCTGCACAGTTTGTTAATGCTTGCAGCCACTGTCAGCACCCCTTCCTTTCCATTATTACTCGCCATGTTACTTTATTCATGTAGTGCTGCTCCATACAGAAATCTCCCTAATCCGATTCAGGTGGGCAATGGGTACCAGCACCCTCTCCCATCGCTCAGTTGTGCTAGTTCCTGAGGATTACAAATGAGGGCCATCTGTAGTCCCTACTATTTGTGGAGATGAAAAGGAGCTTAACTTAATGTATTTTGGCAGAGTAATGGGGAAACATCAATCACAGGGTGACATGTGAGTTCATATGCACCAATAGGCTCATGTTTGGAGCTGGACACATTAAGTGGATCTGTTTCTTTAAAGACGAGTCCATCACTTGCAGACAGGCATTCGGAGATCTAGCATACAGGACACTTTTAAGAGATACTTGATAAAGAGCTTGAAAATGTGAGTAGTGACATGAAGCTAAACTCTGGCTCGTTTTCTTCAGATTCCCTATTAATATGAGCCTCATAAAGTTGAAATTGGGGTCACTTGGACAGTTATTTTAGCTAAAACAGATGGAGTTGTGGTGGCTGCTCCTAAAGAAGCAACTTTTACCATAAGTTACCACACACTGTCTCTGGGATAAATACATTTTCCTGTACTACATCATTTGGGATTGTGTGGTAA
This sequence comes from Phaethon lepturus, assembly GCF_000687285.1. Classification (NCBI taxonomy): domain Eukaryota; kingdom Metazoa; phylum Chordata; class Aves; order Phaethontiformes; family Phaethontidae; genus Phaethon; species Phaethon lepturus. Next base: position 55,270 of record NW_010540221.1, on the reverse strand, counting down.
TTGCTGGACCAATGCTGATTTTTTAATGGCAACCATGCTAATAATTTCCATTAAAAAACTATTCTGAGATAGTTCATGTCAGTGAAGAAAAAAAAGTATTTTCCTCACAAATGCCAGAATCAAACAGTTTCTTTATTTATTGCAAGAGCACAAAAATTGAGCATCCTCTGAATTACTATTTTCCCCATGAAACAAAATATTCTGCATGAAGAGGGATTCTTAGACCCCCTGAACTTCCTTGTAAGTAAAGCACAGCTGTGCGAACAATTCACAATGAATAATTTATTGGATGAAGTTCAGCACTTTTTTGACTTGTGAACTCTTCAGGAGTGGTTCAGGACTTCCTTGTTATTGATTGTTAAGCAAGATTTTTCACAATTTTTTTCAGTAATTCCATCTTCAAATGATTAATGAAAAATTCATTCCCATTACTTAAATTCAAAATTAATTTTGTGTTAGGTCAGCAGCGCAACTCGGGTGAGGTGACTTCTGTCCCTTGAATTGACAACACATAAAATTATAGATTAATTCCCATTTTCTGCTATTGGATATGTGGTTTCTAAAGAAGCAAAATACTTGACATATATAGGAACTAATTAGCTAAGGAGCAAAGTTGCTACTTCTTATCAATACTTTTAGTCACGTTTATTAGCCTAGAGACCAACCAGGACTGGGGCCCCCTCCAGCAGATGCAAAGAGGAGGCGGTGGGAAGTCCATGTCCCAAAGAGCTTATGGCTGCAACCAGGACCACAGGAGAGGAGGTGAGGAGGGAATGATAGCAGGAAACATCATGTTAGGCTATTATGGTTTTGAAAGGTGGTAACATAAGATGGGGATAAGTTATAAAGAGAGAAAAACAAAGAGAAGAAAAGGTGTATCAGAGGCAGAGGGGAAGAGGACCAGATGTGGAGTGAAGCTAAGGTAAAGAGGTCACGATGAAAAGGCAAGGGTGATTTCCCACCTAAGCATCAGTCATTACTTGCCAAAATCAAGCATGCAATGGGAACTGCTTCTTTAAAAACTGTTTGCATTTGGGGATCAGGAAAGGGAAAACCCAGCTCCCTGTGCTGCCAAGAACAGCCCAGGCAGGTGCTGCGGGAAGTGCCCCACAGCTTTGCTAACGCATCTCAGGCATGATTCAAAAAGCCCCGGCCTTCATTACTCTTGCAGTTCCTCGAGCAAGGCATGCTATTTGTACTGAATAGTGCCAAGTTCTGCAGTGAGAAAAAGATGTAGATTAGCCCAGAGAATTCAAGCTCACTTTGGTTCAAAGCAGAAATTAAAGGAGCCAGTGACTGAAACTCAGTCAGCTCTTGATCACCTGGGAGCAGCACATCCAGGTTGTGGATTAGCTGTGCCCTGATAAACATATTCCCAGCCATCTTCTCCCCCACCCCCCCCCTTGATGTTCATTCTTCATCATAACATCATTTTTCAAAGTTAAATCTACTAAATATGCTCTTACAGTCCAATTTACATATGTTCTGTATTAGTCTTTTGAGAATAACATTAAGAGTTGACCAGACATGGAAAAAATGCAGATTACTTCAATGGACAGTACCAGTGACTTTTTCTTCAGTGCCTATGGAGATAAAGGCTAGATATAAACCACAACTGATTTCTATTAGCTGGCTCAAAAGCAGTGGGAGCACTTATTAGCCTTCCACATGCCCAACTGTCAGCTAAGAAATCACTTTTCTTTGAGGCAGGCTCACAACACTGTGACTTCTGAGCCCACCATAGGAGGATGATGGGATGCACTTACAGTTCATTTCTCTGTGGTTTTCTTCCAAAAGTCGTTTTGCAATGGGCACGTAGTACAAAGCAGGCAACCACTAACCTGCATCTGGTAGACCCCAGGGAGGTGGTGTTGGTGCTCTTTGAAGATACCAAAGGCAAATAACCACGGTGGGAAACCTCACCAGCTGGGTGAGTGACAGTGATAGCTGGGTGAGTGACAGTGATAGCAGTCATCACGTTGCTCTCACCAGGATGCTGATAGCAGGAATCAAAAAGACATAATTAGGTCCCTGTCCTCACATCCACACTCATGTGGAGCCCTGGTAAGGGCTAAGGGTGGGTGGCGTGGGGTGGCCTACCGAGGGCCAGCCTAGCAGTCAGCATTGGAAAGCTAGCCAAAAAAAGCAGGCTGTGAAAAGGAATTGGAAAAGGAGGCACACCTTTAACTGAAGGCCTGTTTTCAAGGCAAACCCAAACTGTTTTAAATCAGCTGAATTACAGTATTTAACAGAGAGCAAATGTGGTTCTTAATAAGTCACCAGATATGTAGCAAGGATACATTTTCCAGGTGCAGTAATGTGAGGTCAATCAGAAATCTATCAAAAAATGTCAAACCTGGTAAAAGGAAGAAGCTGCTGTAGGTCTTGGTAACACAGGCAAATGATAAAATTGTAGCAGTAGAATGTGTCTTTTAATGGCCCATCAAAACACCAACATTCCTGGCTTTTTAAAAGCAATGTTTTATTGTTTCTGGAGAAGATCCTGAAGCCCTCTCTGAGTTGGGCTGAGATTTAACAGTGGAGTTAATGCTGCGTGTTTGGGCTGTCATGGGGCTCAAATGTCTCAGATGAAGTGGGTCTGCTCCTCTGTCGGTTTCCCTATGCTGCACTGGGCGTCCCTGGAGCACACTGTGGCCACTGCAGTGAAAAGTTGCTGGTTATAAAAGAAGTTTATCTGACTGCTGCGTGAAACCAGGACCATGCACAATATACTTTCCAACTGGTTTATAAATATTAAAAAAAAGTGTTCCTGTTCTGTCCCATCACCAGTCTTGCAGGGCCATCCTTCATTAACATTGCAGGAATTAATAATAAGATTAATATGATTTGGCCTCCCAAGTAAAGCTGGGCAACTCACTGTTCACTGCCCTGTCCTGCCTGCTCATCCTGGTGTGCTCAGCTCTCTGGCCAGGGCTGGGAAGGGATGATGCTGTGACCCACGGGCTGCCAGCTGCAGTTCCCACTCCCCTGCTTTCCCTCTCCTCTGACTGTTAGAGCAAGTGTTCAGTGTTGGACTGATCACCCTCACCCTTTTCGTTATGCCAGGCCCTGTACTGGCCCCAGGAACTGTGTTAAAAGGTAGGAGTGTCTGCTGCCTTTTTCAGTTCATTAATTTTAATCAGTTCTGCAATGAAGAAGTGCAGAAAATGGATTAAAATTTACAGAAGCCAGGATATCTGCTGTATTTTGTTCCAACACAGGTCTAAGCAATACAACTGCATGACCATACTTATGCTCCTAACACATCTCAAATACTAGTCTTAATCCCTTCTGCTGAGTTTTGAAGTGATATGATTTACCTGACGTGCCACAAGCTAAGGCCAGTTACTTGCTGTTCAGGTGATGTATCTGAGTCACGTCCCTCCTCATGTATCAAAACTTTTAATTACAGAGTCTTTCAGCCCAGTGGAACAGATTCGGTGCCTGATCCATCAACATTTTTTCTAGACAATCTGTCATGAGTGAGATAAGACTTTGAGAAGGAGAGAGCAGAAATGAGAAAGGAAGGAGAATGGGGAAAGATGGCATAAGAAGGAAAGGAGACCTTTAAGGAAAAAAGAAGATATATTTAAGTCAAAGGAAAATTTTGGCACAAGGACAAATTAACATTAATGGTTCATGAAAAATGCAGTCTGGAAATAGGAAGAAGAAAAATCAGAACAGCAGAGAAATGAGGTTTTGAGTAGTCTTTTTGTAGGATTAACAGGAGCAAATAACCTGTCTCTTTTCTTTTTAAGAGGGTGTTGTTTTTTTAAGAGGGAGAGGGATATAAGAGGGAGTCTGTGAAAGGGATTACTTAGTGCAATTGCCTGTGATACTGGGAGACTAGACTAGTGACCTAGGAATCCCTTTTCAGGAGTCTGATGCTTTATGAATGGTGCTTAATGGCAAGAAGGAAATAAGAGGAGAAGAGTCAGAAGCAGATAGTGGATATTGTTCTATCGAACATAAAGAAACAACATTTGGGCCTAATGAGGGCTATCTTGTGTTTAAAACACAATGACTAAAACTGTTGAGGACTGATTTCTGTTCTCTTTTCAAATGTATATTTCTTTCCCTGTGAAATGTGTGGCCACCAGAATCTCTTTTCCTTTTGGCAGTAAATGATGCGTTCCCAGAACAGCCTGTGTTAACAATCTGGTTTAGAAATGTGGGGGATCCAGCAGACATCTTCACTCTGGACAGAAGCCTACTGATACTGGGATTTCTAACTGCTAATCCTAGATCAATACAGTATCACTTGCAGAGACAGTAATCCAAGGAATGCATACGAGCCAAATTTGTTTCAAAATGTGAAGTGTCACCGTATGTGCTTATTGCTGTGACTTTGAGCGGATCTCGTACTTCACAAGAGGCAAAACCTCCTTTTCTTTGATGTTCTTTTATTTCCCTCTTTTTTTTTTCTTTTTTTCTCAGATACAATTACGTGTTGGGCATTTCATTGCTTCACAAGACCAGGCGCAATGGCCAGGTGCAAGGCCATCCTGCACGGTCATGACTTCGTCCCCTTCCCCAGGGCAGCTCTTCCACTGCATTGAGGCTATCTCTGTCCCTGGAGGACAGTGGGAACGAAGCCTGCCTCTGAAGAAAGGTGCGGTTTGTGGAGAGATTATGGTGAAACCCACTCACAAAAAAAGGCCAAACCCAGACCTGAGAGCGGCAGGGTATGGTGAGCACCCTGTGCCAGGCTCCCCGGGCTGCCCTGCCCTGGGGCATGGCAGGTGAGGCTGGGGCAGAGGAGGTCCTGATGAGGGGCTGCTGCCTCCTGCCTCGCTGCAGCCTGTCCGCCCCACACGTCTGGTCCTGACTGCAGTCAGAGGTTACTGGATATGGCCAGCAAATGACCACCAGGAGCAAGAGATGGGCTATGACACTGTGTGGCAAATAAATGATGTTGACACAGATGCAGTCGCTCTCAAAGGTGTGTGGGGGAGAGGCCTGTGCCATCACGAAGCCATATCATACACCACATCATATGCGTGTGCAGAGGCACGTCACATCCCAACAGATGTTACCCAGCAAGGTCTGAGAGGAAGCACTGTAGGCTGGTACGGGTCCCCGTGTTGTTTGCCTACAGGAGCAACTGAACATGAGTTCAGTCCATGCAAATCTCAGACTTCATCAGAAATGCTTGTTATTATTCTGTTTCCGGCTTTCAAAATATACAATCCAATTACACGAAGTTGTCATCTGTAACGTTGTGTCTCTCCATTCTTGCCCCACCTTGTTAGTGTGCATCCCCTCTCTTGACAAGCAAAAGATGTGCTTAAAAAATGAGGGAATAAGTGTCTCTAGGTGGGAGGCTGCTGAAATTACTTGAAATTTATTTCTCATCATTTTTTCTTAAAGGAAAAAAGAAGACGGCTTCCCCAGACACTGGGAAAAATCAGACTTGTCAGTTTGACTTTACTGAAGGGGAAAGACTCCAAAACTCCTTTAAGGAATCAAATAGGGAACACTTGGAAAAGCAGAGCTTGATTAAAGACAGCTAACATCAATTCAGGGAAAGGAGATCATGCCTAACTAATTTGTTGGAATTCTTTGAGGAAATTACTGCCCTGGTAAGGAAGGGGAAAGGATATTATAGACTGCGTTTTTCAGAAAGCATTTGACAACATTCTCCACTGTTGGTTAAAATGTCTAAGGTCTGAAGTCATGGAATAGAAGGACAATGAGCATATTGGACTGAAAACTGGCAAAACAGGAGGAAAGAAAGGGTAACTATGAATGGGAGCCTTTCTTTTTAAAGAGGGGGATGTAAGAAGGATCAGGGAAGAAACCACATTTTGAGTTTGAAAACAAGATTTCCCAAGGTTACTGAAGATACTCCTGAACCTTGGGAAATACAATTAATAATGAGAAGCTGTGCAGACAGATGGAGAAAGGAATGGTTTGCGTTACCATGGTATCTTGAAGAGCAGATAGAAAGGGGAAGACTTTCTTGACTGCTCTGCTAAAACATATCTGTCACAGTTTGAGTGATAATACGTGTTAAATTCCGCAGACACAGGAAAAGACATAGAGTTTCACACTGCAGAAACTAAAGGTGGCCCACCTTTCCCTTCTTCATGTTAATGATTACTCCCATGCACTTAAGATCATTCTTAAAAAAGGCTTATCACATGCAATTGCACACAAATGTTATTACTTAGGGTCTCATAAGGCAATGATTTCTCTTCAGGTTAGTGTTATCTCATTAAATAGCATAGGAAAAATAGTTCTACTTTGAGTCTTTGTTTTGGGGGAAAAAAAACCCACAACCTGCTGCTGCTTCTCACTAAGGGCTTGTCTATGATCGTGTACACTGACGCATGTGTTAAAACATATTTTAACCAGTAGACATGACAATCTTGTCCCACACGGTGTAAGCTAAATCATAAAAAGCTGCCATCATTCCTGAATTAGAGTACATGTCTATTCTGACCTTGAGGTACTGGACCAGGGAGCAGGCTTCAGCATGGTGTGTTCATGTAGCTGCCTCTGTGCCACCAGCATCCACCGGCTGCAGGCATCCACACTGGTCGAGCTCAGGCTGCCTACACACCCTGTTTGCCCTTGTAGCCATCAACATCTCGGGAGAGTCCTGCAGCCTTGACACTGCTGCAATTGACTACCAAACGGGATAGCCTTGCTTGGTGCCGTTCAGCCCTGGCCCACAGTTAGCTGCCCTGCCCTTGTGTCTGTGCATGGTGAACCACAGGCACTAAGGTTTGCAGAGCAGCCTGCTTCACTGGGAGTTTAAGGTGGGCACACATGGTCCCTGTTGTGGGTATGGTCTTCTCCAGGGGAGAGGGAAGACAGCAGCACAAGGACTTCTATGTCTTAAGCGACTGTCCAGTTCACAAGGTCATACCTGCCAGGTTCCTTAAACTCTCTATTCCCATCTTTCCAGGGTGGCTCACCTCATCTGATGCTCTGCCCAAAGAAGCAGCAAGTTGATATTTGTGTTTAGCTGTCAGGTACGGTCCCATGAACATGTTTTCCATAGACCATTTGAAAGCCATTCTTTTGTGTAACACCACCTTTGCTTCTAGGATATTACGGGCAGGAGCACTTCACTCTCCTGATTATACCATGCTTGGAAAGGAAGCAATAACTTAAAGTCGTGTGATTACCAGGCTGCTTCTGACTGGCTTTAATGCACATGGGAGAAGGTACCTTCTTCTATCAGTGAGAGCGTTAAGCTAGGAAGCTTTGTCATACACAGAGAATTTATCTCAGTAATAGTGCCTTATAAGCCTGCATTCTTCTACCTCAGTTAATTTAGTGTGTGCCCTTGGAACTAGCTTATCTTTGTTTCCTCTCTTTCCGCTTTGAAGTACAAAAGACACCAGTGAATTTTGCTGTGTTTTGTTTGTTATTTACATACCTAACTGACCAGGAGGAACCAGGATATGCAGCAGTACCATTACACAAGGAAAATGCATAATTTCATCAGCATGTCTTACTCCTTATCTTCTTGGGTAGGTCATAGAACAGTTTGGGTTGGAAGGGACCTTTAAAGGCCATCTAGTCCAACCCCCCTGCAGTGAGCAGGGACATCTTCAACTAGATCAGGTTGCTCAGAGCCTCATCCAACCTGACCTGGAACGTTTCCAGGGATGGGGCAGCCACCACCTCTCTGGGCAACCTGTGCAGTGTTTCATCACTCTCATTGTGAAAAATTTCTTCCTTATATCTGGTCTAAATCTGCCCTCTTTTAGTTTAAAACCATTACACCTTGACCTATCGCTACAGGCCCTGCTAAAAATTCTGTCCCCATCTTTCTTATAAAAGCCCCTTTTACATACTGAAAGGCTGCAATAAGGTATCCCTGAAGCCTTCTCTTGTCTGCTGCCTTTTCTTGACTGTGTCTGTCTAGGGATATTTATATAACTCTAGGATGGAATTTGCCGCTGAAAGTAGTGTTTCCCTGCTCTTCCCCTCCCTCCCTGGCTCTATTTCTCACTTGTTTGAAGCACTGAACTCCCTTGACTCTCAGTTCTCACTCTCAGTGCTGGTGGTGACTTCTAGTACATTTGTATTTTTTGCATTTACCCATTTTCAGAAATATTCCTTCCCTTCTTCCCTCTGATATGAAGCATCATTAACTTCCACAAGCTTCAAGCTGGCCCTTCCATCCTGCACACTGAAACAGTTTTCCACAGTCATTCAGAGCAGAAATAGCAGAAGTTGGAGACGTGACCCTTTTGGACACCAAAATACAGCTTTTTTTGCAATACAGTGGATCTCTCAATGTTAGTTCTCTTATAAGCCAAAAAAGTATGTAATGTAGGAAATAAATTACTACATACAATTCAGTAGTATCTGCAAGTAGAAATAGAAGACACATATTTTATTTTAACTCAACACCTTTTGCCGCTAGGACAAAGGCTGGACTAGAGAATTTCTGAACATTAAGCCCATAACCTTTGGAACACCATCTCGTCTCAGCCTTTCCTCTCTATATTAATTTTCTTTTGATGCTTTTTTGGCAGCCTTTGCAGTATTTTCCCCTCAGATGATACTGCAACTCCAAGCATCTTATGGGGAGGGGGAAAACCTTTTCAAAGACAATTCTAATCTGCTCTAAGCAGATCTCCCTAAACTAGTCCTTATTAATTTCTGTTTTGTCAAAAGGTCTCTTCTCCATGCTCTTAGGATAATTATTAATAGACATGATAATAAATTTATATTTCCACTCTCATTATTTTTTCTTTTCGGGCAAGGGAAGGGAAGAGGGTTGTGTATTTTTGAATGTTAACTGTTGTCCCTCCTCTTATCAGGTTAATTGGGCTGTGGTAATGTCTGACTGGATATCCTGCCCAGAGGTGATTTAAAAATGGCAAATGTCGTGATTTTTTTTGCTTAATGCCAGAATGTTAGCCTTCTTGTATAAATTATGGTGGTTGCTCTTGTCTCAGTGACATAGGTATTTCTTTAACATGTATTCTTGGATAAATACCTACACAGCTATCTAGAACAAGGACTATGTGATTTCACAACCAAGAAAATAATCTTCCACCAGCCTTATCGCTCTAGCCCTGTAAAAGCCCATTGGTAGCTGGCCAGGTTTAAAGATGTCACCATCAAGCTTGCAACTTCCACTTAGCTCTGCAGAGCTCTGCCTGGCTCCTTTTCAAAACAAATCTTGGAAAGCGCACAGAGAAATGCTTTCTTTCTGGAGCCCTCTAGGTCCTCCTAACTACACAGTGGCTGCCAATTGCAACTAACGGGGCTCTTGCTCTTTTTTTTTTCTTTTTCTCCCTCCTCATTTTAAGTACCAATTGTCCTAGCCCAGAAGGGCTTGCTTCTGCCTGTCCCAGCCCCAGCTGTGGATGCAGCACGTGGAAGAGGCTGTTTTGGGATGGGGGCTGGCATGAGGTTGCAGCAAACGTGGTTCCCATGGCTCGGGTGCGACTGAGGGTTAGCGACTATGGTGTTGACTGAGGGTTAGCGACTATGGTGTTGACAACCCATAAAACTCAAAGTCCTTGAGCTGAGCAAACTGATAAGCAGTGAACATGGCATGACAAAATAAGAAAGAAGGTGTAGTGATTAAGAAGGGGGAAAGGCCGCTTTTGTAATGAGGTTGTCATGAGGGAGGAAAGAGGTTTTGGTCTGGGAGAGGTTATTTCTTGCCTCTGTGGAGGGCAGATAGAAAAAGGATGGTCTCTTCTTTCAGGGCAGCGGCCTTGGAAGTGGTCCTGTATGGTGAGGAATCCTTCACGGACATTTAGGTATGGCTGTTGGTTGAGCTCAGCGACACTTCAGCCCTGTTGACATGCGCATAGGGCAGGATCCATCACTTACCAGGTCTGGCAGCAAATGGACAGCTGACATTTAAAGACTAATTGGGATGGGACTCTGAGCCACAGGCTTCATTTCTCCTGTCAGAGGCCATTGCTAAATTATTTGGCAGCTTTTAATTTCATAGCACCGAGAAGCATTTTGTACAATACTCAGTTCGGTATCTTTCATGACGCTTGAGTTTGCTTGCTTGTTTGTTTGTTTGTTTGTTGCTGTCAGGTTACCTCTTCTTTTGCAAAGGAGGTCCATATGTCTTGTTTCAGGTTTGGCTATTTTCTCTATTTTGGATCAGAGAAGGTCAACCAGGAGAAAAATGTTACAGTGACTTAGAGATCACGCATGTAGATTTTGCTGGGAACGGAGAAGGTGACTGCGTTGCTCAAACAGGACAGTTCTTGGTACTGCTGGAGTATGTCATAGTATCCTAGCTCTTGTGGATGTGGCCCATTCACTATTTTGCCTGTATTCAATAAACTTCTGTTAATACTGTCCAAATAAAATCAGGGAGCTTTGGATGCAACATAATATTAGATAGATATAGAGCATTCCCTTTTTCATCGGGGAATCTGAGAGCTCTTTGTTACGATTTCAGAGAATTAAAGCTTCACAGTATTTCCGAATTATACCTCAGGAATTACTTCCCATAAGTTGAGGGAGCAGAAAGATGGATGTCCCTTCCTCATGCTAAGGTTGGGATAATGGATCCAGTGACTCGGTGGCTGGGGCTCCCACAAGAGTCTCCTTGTTCTGCTGTCCGCCAGCTCTCGGGTGGTGACCGGCCCTGGGTAGCAGCCACCCTCTGATGCACCCTGAGAGACGCAGAGCATACTCAAGAGTACCAGCCGAAGCCTGGAAAAGGGATCTGGAAAGAAATAGGGGAGACTAACAAAATGGTAGAAGCTGCTGTGTTTTTTGAGTTGTTTTAAATAAAGAATCCATTTTAATCCTACTGGCCTCTTGCCTGCTTGCTTCATTCAAAATAAAACACACTCTCCAGAAAATGGTTTTACATAGCTCAGCCAAGTTTCTGGTAGAGCTCAGACCCCAGACATCCATAATTCATGAGCAAGGAAGGGTGTGGATATTTTGTGGGAACTAGACCCTCCTTGAACAAGATCATTTTCATTTGCTGATTATGTCATGTAAACAATATGCTTTTAGAGTTCAGAGGAATAGAACTGTGCATCTAGCAAAGTCAAACTGTTGATTCGTATGCTGGAAGGAAATTAAATTAACTTGAAGCCTTTGAGTTAACAATAAATATTAAAAGGAGGAGTATGTTGTCCTTCAAAGTTTACTTTACTGAGTTTTAATTTCTGCTATGTATCTTTTACCTGTTGAACAACACAAATGTGGTTCAGCTTACAAAATACTTGCACTTTTCATTATTGTGGCTTAGATTTGCAATGCTGTGGCAAGGTTTGAGTGTTTGAAGCCATTCAGAATGTTTACAGTTGAGAAATTACAATAAGTAAATTGAAATGTCTCGCCAATTTATGCTTGACAATGGTGTAGTGAAAAGGACATGGTGGATAGCCATTGGTTTTCTTCATGCTCAGGGTTTTTGATCCCAGATGCTAAAACTTTATCCCTAAGATACTTAAACAGTACATAAAATCCCTATCATCCACAGAACATGATAGATATTTTATTGTACGTACCTGGTTCTCAACACTATACCTCATCGCCAAGTATAGTTATCAAGAGTGCTGCATTTACACCTTCAAAGGTCTAGGTGTTGGATCCACAAAAGCACTTGAATATGAAATTTTTACCCTAAATCTGCTAGGCATTTAAATCTCAAACCATCATTCCCAAAGCTTATTTCTCAGCTCTCACCTAAACCTAAAGATGGCAGGGTCTGTGACCACTGAAACTCTACCCTTCACGTCTCTCCTGCTGTTCTCAGCAGATGCCTCTTGACACGTGCAGCCAAAGGAGGGGATGTCTCCCTGTAATCTTTTTCCCAAGATGTGGGAAGCCATATCCAGGCCACAGTGACCCATCCTTGCAGAGCTTACCCCACAGGTCCGGCCCCAGTTTACACAACCTGGAGGCTCAATCACCTCAGTGATACCAGTACCATGCAGATGACTTGGTGAACTTAGGTGATTGGCACTCCATGAAGCAGAAGCTGATATAGCTGAGAAGCAGCAATCTCCTATGTTGTTTCAGAGGCAGAATATTTGCACATCCTGTTTTCTTAATATCCATCTCATGACTGATAAGAAATAAATATAGGAGCAGCTTTGTTTTATACTTCAGGGTATCATTTGTGCTTCTCCAAATAGAGCCAGTTTTTCTACAGAGGCAATTGTGTTAGGCATTTGGGAAGACCCTTAGATCACTCTAGCTATGTACCAAGTACATGGTTTTACACCGAGAAATGCTGATATCTCACCTGAAAGTGCCTGATTGAATGTGAATGCAAAACCCACTGGCTGGCTCACATCCACTGGCAGTATTTGGCTATAAACAAATCACATCTCATACAAGAAACAGATTGTCGGGATTGCCTACGGAAAGACTATCAGAGCAGCGCTTAAACTCCAGTGTGTGGTTTTACGGTCATTTTGCACCAGCCTAAGCTGCTGAGCTGCCCAACTGGCGATGGCAGGTGCTGGCAGATGGGTGGTCCCAGGAGCAGGGACCCGGGGTGCCATTCCCCCTCTGACAGCAGCATTGCCTTATGCTGATTTAAGGGGACTGTGAACCTCCATCCTTAAGACTCAACACTTTACTTCCCAGAAACTGTACCCAGACAAAGAGAGAAATCGGCCACCTCACTTTATGGAAATGTATGAAACGGAGCAACAGACTTAATTCATTCCTGGGTCTTGACAGAGACTAACCATGACAGAAGCCAAAAGTGTTTTGGGTGTCACCAGATTTCTTGTGAATAACCACAGCGCATAGCTTACTGGGATGGAAAGACACCATGACAGGCTGTACATTTTGTTGGACTTGTACATGTTTAGCCTCTCTGGTAGCCATCTCTTCTTGGGTACATGAGGAAGATTTCAGCAACATTCATTGAGTGTTATCCTAAGAACCCTAAGGACAGCAGGAGGAACGAAGCCATGGGAGATGACATCTCCTGAGCTGCAGAGGAGGCTAGTGTCAAACCGGGATCTCATTCTCCAGTTGCTCCCTTGGCCAGCACTTGGCATGCGGTGAGGCACACTCATGGCCACAGGGACCCTGCTTGCTACAGCAAGAGATTTATTCTCTTCCCATGGTGTAAGAGGCTTCCCTTCCTCTTTGGTGGTAGGACATAGGGCAAGCAGTAAAAGCTACCTCCGCAAAGAGAATTACAACATTCAGAAAAACACATTTACAATGGGACCCTCCCAGGGTCAGCATTTTTAGAGATAGATATGCAGAAAAAGAATTAAACAAGGACAAACACAGCCATGTATGAAAGGCGGATTATTTATACAACAGGCATTAGGAGCTCTGTGGCTGGGAGTTAAGGAGATTACAACCACATGAGAAGGCTAACCTACTCCTGTAAGAGCTAACAGCCGTTTATTCAAACAGAATAAGAAAATTAGCTTCAGCTCTCTCCAGTCTAAAGCCATTGTATTCACCAGCAAACTCCTGAGTGAGGGAGATAAATTGAAACAGAAAAGAGCAAGGAAAAAACCCAAATCTGTACCTTACACAGACACGCACATCGAGCAGGGGTAGAAGTGATGATTTAAATCATGCTTGATGCCTGCGGTGCCTTATTACACACTAGCTAATGGGGAAACAAGGAGAGAGAGAGAAATAAGGTGCCCGATTCATTGGCCCAGCTGCAGGGAAAGGACTCCCCCCACCTGAGGGAACAGGAAATTCATTTTTAAGACGGCATTGGGGATCATTCAGCTGTTTTAACCCCAGTCCTTTGGGTATTTAAACTGCTCCTAGACTGGACATTAAACCTTATATGGGAAAGACAAATCTCAAGTTTTCAGGCAGTAGACAAGAAGCATCTGAATTTTCACAAGATAGGGATATAGGTTGTACCTGGAAGTATGTGTATGCTGGCACCAACACTAAATATGCCTGCACAAATATGGGAATTGTATGGAGTGACCTATTTTGCATTCAGAAGTGTGAAATTTCCAGCTTGCCTCAATAAGAGTATGCTCTGTAAGTGTATTGCAGAGGTTTGGGACCAAGAGCTGCGCACAGCACGGTGTACAGGGTCATAAGTAGAAAGCTGGCTCTCAACTCCTGCGGCTTGGCCTGACCTAGAGCTGACTTGGCCTTCATGAAGCTCAGGATGTTGTGAGCATCCCAGCCCCGTGATCCCCCCACCGGCACTTGATAATTTGTGCTCAGTGCAGGGCGGGTGTTGAGGTGGGGGCTGGAGGCTCGGCCAGAAGTACATATAGAAGGGAGCCAGGATGCCTAGATCTGACTGCTTGCTTCAAAAATTTGCTTCAGTCTCAGCTTCTCCAGCTCTGACTTTTATAGCTCAAATCCCCAAAGTCCTTGCTCCATATTTACTCCTTCCTTGGCAAAACTATGATCAAATTAGTGGAAGTTTTGACTGAGGAGAAGCAAATTTATACCCTGGTCCTTGGCCACCTGAGGATATATATGTGCTGGTGTGAGGAATGGGAGGGGGGAAAGCAAACAAAAGGATCATTCATGGTTGCTCCCAGCCCTGGTTGCACACTCCTGGTGGTACAAGGACTAGTCCAGCCAGCAGCGTCCACATCACTGCTAGCACAGACCCACAGACTGCCCTTAAAGCCAGCAACCTGGGTGGTTTGGCCAAGAGGATGGACACACACTTGGTGCCAAGGTCTATCTGTCTGGTACCAATCCCCTCCATCACCACGCAAAGGGAATGGCTCTGGAGGCAGCCACCTTCCCAAAGGCGCTTCCTGACCTTCCCCTGCCTCATGGCACTATGTACATGTCCCAGCCTTCAAACAGCCATGCTGGCACAAGGTGGCCCATGTCACCCCATGGCTGCTGGGGCAGACAGTCCAGCCACACAGGGCAGCCTCAAGCCCCACAGGTTGGATAGTCTTGGCTGTGCCTACTGGGCATCTCTCATGTCCAAGCTGGCTCTGGCAGCATTAACCATCTGGGGGTAATCCCAGCTTAAAAACCCCACAGCAGGCCCTGTGGCACAGTGGGCATGTCCTCTGTCACCTGAAATTGGAAGGAGAAGCGAAGAAACTCCTCTGCTTGAGTTTAAGTATAAGCCACATTTCTTCAGGTCAAGCATGGTCAGTGAAACAAAGAGGAGCCATTTAAAAGCTGAAATGCTGCATGCAACTGAAATCCATGTTTTTTTCAGCCTGGGAGCCAAGGGTTTCTAAGCAGCATGTAAAAAGTGATGAAGCAAAGCAAGTTCATACGGGCTTGTGCAGCCATCTATGTATATGACATTTTTAAAGGGGTTTGCACATCTGTTGGACAATATTTGGGGATCTGCAGATTGCAATGAGATAAATGAACTCTCAGCCTTCGTTAGCATGAGGCAGGCCTGCTCGGGGCCAGGTATAAGAAGCGCCTTGTGCATTGAGGCATGCTTGGGCCAGTTGACAGGTCCCAACATTTGCAGTATCGTGGCAACCAGTGTATCGCTTGCATCAACCTGTACGGCACTCTGCTGGGTCCCAATACACAATCCTCACACAAATATTTCAACATCTTTGGAGCCAAACTCTAGTCAATATATGAAGTCATTTCACCACAGCTTTTAGCCAATAGGAAAAAATTCCCTCCTAACTTATTTTCGGAGGTTAAAAATAGCATTTGTGTGTGTGTGTGCGCATGTGTGAGGTTAGTAAAAACAGAAACGAGAAAGACAGAAGCAAGGGTATACGCCGTTAGCATTTCTGAGCGACCTGGAGCTGGTCCCCAGCTGGGCAGGGGGGCTGCCTTGCCTTTTCTTTGGACAAGCACCCGTTGTTCGGTGGGACGGGATCAGGGGCGAAGAGCAGAGGGGTTCTCCCACCAGCCCCCCAGCTGCACCCCTCTTCTCTCCATGGGCACGAAGCACAAGTTCATGTCCTACTTTGCAAGGATGGCCCACCATGGAGATGTACCCACAGAGTCCTTAAAAAGAAGTCAAAGCAAGAAGAGGACTAGCAGGGTGGCGGTGGCGGTGGCACAGCGTCAGCGGGGTGTCCCCTTGCGCTGGTGCGCAGTCGCTTGTGCTCCCCGGAGCGGGAGAAGCCGATGTCTCTCCCTTGCCCCTGCCCGCTTGCGGGGTGCCCTGGCACCCTGCCCCTGCACCCAGGGGCAGCTGGGGCAGGCCCATAGCTCTACCAGTAGCGAAAACCTTCATGTGAGGACAGCACAGAGGCCTCCAGGCAATACATTTCCTGAAGGAAGATTACACTTTTTGGCAGCCCACTTTTTGATGTTGCACCTCCCCTGCGGCACTCTGCTTTCACTTACTGTGTGCAGTGTGTGATGGGGATTTTTGTACAGCGTTGGTGCGCTCAGTTTTGGAGTTGTGCAGCCCCAGATGCTGCCTGTGGGCCCTCACATCTGGTGGAGGTATAGCGGTGAGGTCTGCGGGGTTGCTCTCCCGTAGATGCGCTCAAGCTCTCGCAGGGTGCAAAACCGCCCTTAAGGACAAAATTGTCTCATGATCCACCTCTTGATGCCATCTGTAATCCCCCAGACCTCAGTACAGCGACTGCTCTGTTCAGTCATGGTTAAAGTAATACTGGAGTAATATTGCTGTGCTTATTCCTGCCTAAAGGAATTAAAATGTGATGGCTGTCTGCATGGGTGATTGCATCCCAAAGCATTTCTCTGATCTCAGCGGTCTGCAAATGTTTAAGTTAACAATGAAAATAAAATATTTTCCTTATCAAAAGCTTGCCTTTCTCATGAACTGTGCTGGTGTGTCAGAGGGAGACATGGGAATCCTTGCTTTCTCTGGTTTTTGTCTGATCTTCACCCCACTCCTTCTGCCAGGCCCCCTTTCCCCTGCTCACTCCCTCCCTGGCTGGCTGTCCTTGCTTCAGCCTCTTGCCCCTACTCCGGCCGCAGGCTTCCTTCTCAGGGAAGGAGGGAGACAGGGGGAAAAAGATGGCCCGGCTCCTGCACCAAGCCATTCCTCGATCAGCCTCCACCGTACCACAGCTGTGCCAGTCCTTCCACCCATGTACCACAGGTTTTCTCCAAACCTGTGGGCAGTAGGACTACCAAACTTTGGCTACAAGATAGGGGTTGGAGGGAAGGAACAGCATCCCAATGCTGTCCTCCCCTGTCACCATTCAGGACAGTGGTGCCGACTCTGCGGCAAGTATCTTTACTCCTGGGAAGCTGAGAGAAAGCTAATGCTAAACTGTGGCTTTTCATTTGTCTTTCAAAGTCCACACTCTGAAAGCCAAACCATTGTGCTCCACAGAAAAATGAGATGAAAGGACCTGTACCCCTGCCCAGAATAAGACCTATTAGATGTGCTTCAGCTCATGCGGGCAGTACGTAAGTTATCAGTGTGTAACTACAGTGTATTTCAGAAGAAGCAGAGTTATGCTGCTGTACAAATGGTAAGTGCATTCATTCATCCCATCATATAATAGGCAGAACCAACAGATTGCTGTTGGCTTTCATCAACGATGGGCAAAGGTGGTGCTGAGATGCAGGTCTGTAATCTCTGACAAGAACTACAGCACTAGTGGGAGAGCAAATTACATATACTGAGTGTGATTCATGAAAAGGGGCCACTGCAGGAAGGGTGGAACAATTTGCATCTCCCCTAAAGGACTACCAGGTGTGTGAATTTTAATTTTGCAGATTAAATGCAGTGGAAAGTCATGAGGTTCTTTCTAGACTAAAGTCAGGAGCACATGGGGTCAATTCACTGCACAGCATAGGGTGATTTTCCATGGGAGCTGGTGTGATGCAGTTTTTCACTTCAGGTCCTGCAAGAAGAGCTTTGACTGATCTCACTCACCCTGCTGGTCCATGGGTCCTAGGTGAAGGAAATCAGGAAGCAAAGTGAATGTTTCAAGGGCTGTCCCATGCACCTCATCTTTGATAACCATGCTTCCTCTTCTTCTCATTGGACACAAGAAGAATGTTGTCTTTGTTCATGTTCTGTCCTAACCTACTCTGCCCTGGTTTGAGTGCTGCTTCTCTGTCCCAGCCCAGCACAAAAGGGGAAGCTGCTTGTAGCAATAAAGCAGAGAGGAGGTAAAAATGGCCAGGACCTGCTTAGGCCTGACTTTATTCAATGAAAAAAAAAACCCAAACTTGCCAAAACTTTCTTATGTACCATAGCAGTCATAATCCTGGCCCTCCAGGGTGCTTCACCATCCTGTATGTGCCCCCACCTTCTCCTCCTTTTGCCACAGTAGAAAGTGACCTGCCTTGGTCAGACCTGCTCCTCAGGGTGTCAAAATGTAAGTATATCTGCACTCCTGAGAATTTTCTCTCTGCAATCTGTCAACATTGGGATCCTTGGAGAGGAAAGATCAATTCAATATTTTAAACTATATACTAACTAAAATATTTCCTAAGCCTTTTGTCCCAATAATATTGGAATAGAAGAATCTTACCAGCTATGTCTCCTTAGCTATACTCATACAAACACACACTCCACCAAAAAGACAAAAATAGACATAAATTCCCCAACTGTTGCCATAATTTCTGTGGTATCCAAAAGACATAGCAAACAGGTGAGATTTGTATGCACTTTAAAGATCAAGAGGTGGGTAAACATTTGGAAAGTGTCTACATGAGGAAAAAGTTAAACTCCAATTTTCCAAAGTGACTTGGGAGCTGAGTTCCTTTGATTCCCAGTGAGACTGGAATCCAAGATTTCAACATCCTTGAGACTAAGACTAAGACTTAGGGTTCAGCTGTTCTTACACATACCTCATATACCTCATACCTCAATAACAGCACGTTGAGCCAGACCTTCTCGCAGTAACCAGCACAGTGTTTGTGTGTTTCATCCACTGGCTCTGCTGGGCAAGTTGCAACCTCCCACAGAGCAGCTGTAAGATAGAGCTCATGAAAGAAGACTCTGGAGAGCTTCTCCTTCCTCTTTCTCAGCTCCTTTACGATTCTGAGGAACCTCCAGAATGGGGCAAAGGACCTCTTTCAACCAGAGAAGAGTATGTTGACATGGACTACCTCTGCACAGACAAACTGAGGGGCTGGGTTTTGTCTCTCTCCCCCTAGTTCTTGGCCATGCACTAACGTACTAGCTTCCTTCCACCTTTCCCAGTGGATATTTTATGTGAGATTTACTACCTCTTTTTAGTTATGCACCGAAGCTTCCTTTTCCTGAGGAATTTCTGAGGAACTTTGACGTAATATCGGTGAATTCCCTTAATGCATTCTTCTCTTCCACATGGAAATTCTTGGTGTCTCAGGCAGGTCAAGGTTTCTGAGGTTTGCTTGCTTCTAATGGTCTATTTCTGGCTTTGTCAGAGAGCTGGAAGCTTCCTTCCCTCCCTTACAATGGCAATGTGGGTAGCTAATCTTTGGGGAAATATCTATCACACTTTTTCAGGTCCTTGTGCTGTTAAGTTGGTTTAGTCTCTCTGGCAGTCAATACCACAACCTTAGTCTTGCTGTTGGATGGACTGATAGACTGATGGACTGATGGGCTCTTGCTGAGTCCATCTAGATTGCAAGCATAGTACTGCTACTCCTTTCAAAACTTCCCCAAATATCTCCTTTCTGATGTAGGCTGTCAGCAGTAGAGGAAATCTTTAACTGCTTCTGCTCATCCAAAGCTCTTGGAAGTCCATGAGAAGGCTGCTTTTGATTCTTTATGGGGTTGAAGCTTGGCCTTGAATGCCTGTGTATGCGCGTCTCCTGTTAACTGCAGGGAAAACCAGCTGATGGTAAAAAATATGAAGGGTGTGGAAACAACTCTTCAGTATCACAGAACAGTGAAGCTTCAACGTAGAGACTTTTTCTCAGGGAGGCAAAATCCTTCACAAGGTGGCAGCAAAATGCGTGTGGGTGCACTGCTGTGTCCTTTTTGGGAAGCACAGTCATGGCTGCAACCAGAACGCTTCCGGACAGGCAGGAAAAACAGAGCCAGGGACTCATGTGGTGGAAACTGGCGTTGCTCCGTTGATGCCACCAAAGCTGTGTTGGTTTACACCTCCTGAGAAAGACCAGGTAGATCCTGGAGAAACTGTATGCATGCCTTCTAAAGGGGGAGAACCCTGTCTTCTTGGGGCTTGTTTCACAGCTGGAATTTGCCTAAAGTCACATGAAACAAATAACTCAGAGCTCATTATTTCTTTAATCAGACACTAAAGTCCCTGTTTTTTTAAAGCTCTGCAGAGATAATTGGAAATAATCATCATATGTAATACAAATAAAGGCATTCTTCCTTAATAGTAGGAGCAGATCTAAGCCAGTTGTTCTCCAATGGAACTCAGCTGGACTAAGATGAGTTTTCTGTACTTGTAGTGATTGTTATTCTGTCACTAAAGGGATAATGGGAGGAGATACTCTGTTTTACAAGGCAATAATTTGGTTTGCAAAGGAATAGACCATGAGGAAGAAGTCTGAGTCATTTATCTCAGCAGAGGGAGTGGATTATTCCTGAAGATGAGGCATTCTTTCTGTTCTATGGGAAGGGAAACGATAGTATTTATATTATCAATAAAAACTATACTCACTCCTTCCAATCATGGCCTACCCCCAGATACAACTTTCTGGGCTTAACCTGTACATGTTTCCATTCTCTAACAAAAATGAGGAATCTCCCCAGCAGTTCTCCCAATTCCATTCTCTACGCATGCCTGCCATTAGCTAAATGTTGCACAAAATAAACATAACCCTTTCTCTCTTTTCCCTTTGTGCTCATAGCTGTCTAAAGCGAAGATGAGCTGTCAGCTTCAGCGCTGAGTGACCAGAGCACCTGTGATACCCAGGAGAGTGCTAAGTTGTTCAGGGCTCCAGCTGATGCTCAAGGGAGGCAAGGAGAAAGTTAGATCAAATGAAGCCAACATTTGTATAAATAAACATGGGAAAAACCTGACTGTTTTGTTGCTTCAGAGATAAAAAGCGGGAAAACTCTTTTTACTGAAATAAAACTAGAGAGAGAAATTCAAATGCCCATAAGGAATGCTGTCCTCTTCACAAACACTGCCACTGCTTACGATGCTGCAGTATCATCATGGAAGTGGTAGCATTTCAGGTGTTGCCCTATAAAAATGGAATACGTATTTCTTAACAGGTGGAAAGGTTTCCTGGCTCAGATCTGGATCAAAGGCAGAAAGGGCTTCAGTGTATAATCTTAGTCTTTGTGTTGATAACCTGGGGAGCCTGACTCCCCAATGCTTTGTGTATGCATCATGAGCAGCACAAGGGCAACATTGCCATTGTCACTCAATGGAGCTAAAAGTACCTTCACTGACTTAAAAGATATAAAAGACTTAAAATACCTCAGGAGATCAAATACCTCAGAAGTAAAGACAGATACAGAAAATATAGAAAACTGCAAAATAAAAAGCTGTTTCAAACCTTTATGAGGAAAGGCAAACCTTCCACTGAGGAATTTATTTTAGTAGAATCAAATAATCATACCATTACTTGCAACATCTGAAAATGGCTGCAAGTAGAGGACACATGCTGCCAGTGTGGTTCAGGTAATGCATGGGCAACAGGGATGGTGGAGAAATAATTTTCTGTCTCTGCTGGGTCTGTGGAAGATGGTCTGGATCTGTATCACACTTTAGTACACATATTATCACAGCTCACTTCTTTTATGTAGATTGTAGTTGATGTCATGCACTTAGTTTTCACATACTGAGTTACATATTTGTCAAAGAACCCTGAAGGAAAGATACTGTAAATCAGCATCTTAATTAGATCAATTAATGGAATTAGCTGCAATGGAAAGGGGGGTAACCTAGGCATATGAAATTGGTACCTCTTTTATCAGCTTCATGGAGATCCTCTCCAGAGCCTACAACTGGAAGGAGCAGACACTGACAAGGCACTTTATTCATCATGCCTGATAACTATCAAATGGTAGGGATGCTTTCCTCCACCCTCAGCACAAGACTGCTCTGGGAAAGTGATTTCTTTAGCTCAAATGGGCACAATGTGAATCAAATTGTCTCCCTGGTTAGTTACTAGAAATCAGTTTCTCCTGCTTTTTTGAAACCAGTTGCAGTGAAATGCAAGAAATATTATTTCCAAAGGTATGTTACAAGATTGAGAGCATGTCTTTATGCTTGTGACATAAGCTGAGCATTGACTTCATGTCGACGTAACCTCTGTCATTCCTGCTTTATTATTCCCTTTCTAGTACAGTCACATACAGGAAAGGGAAGATAAATTGGAGGTAAGATGAAAGGCAGATGAAATGGTTATTACAAATGCATTCTACATCTGAGACAGTTCAGCTGCAGAAATGACCATAACGCCAGTAAACATGATTTTACAGCTATCAAAAGCTGCTGTGTTGTTTCGTGGGTTTTTTTTTTTCAAAAGAACCTGCATGCATCTTCCAAAATCACAAAGCAGCGCCCTAAATTTCAGAGGCTGTAATGTAATGTATTCATTCTTTAAATCTTTAAATCACTTTAAACAGTGGCAAAAGACACCTACCTAAACCCTCTAGGGCTAGTATCCAGTTGAATGAATGTTGACTTTTATACGTCACCCATCCACAACTGAGCTTGTCAACTGGATTCCCTTTATGGTCAATGAAGTGGAAGAGACGCTTCCACAGTATAATTTATCTTATCCTAATACACACATGTAACATACAACAAATAACTCATAACTTAGACATTTACAATTAGGTGACATGAGTTTCATCCTATTTTTGTCTAACAGGTATAAAATATCTCAATAGCCTCTTCATAGAAAGCAGCGGCCAACCAGCAAACCAGTCTCCCTGTATAAATTTCATCTCCAGGAGCAAGAACCTCTCCTGTAGTTCTTCTGAAAAGCAGAACCTGACAATATCCTCTGAAAGGCAGTGCCCCTGCAATATTTTGTTTTGGAGGGAGAGAGTCATGAAGAAAACAGGACTTTCTCCAGACCTTTGCACGCCCAGCTCCCCCTCGCTTAGCTTCATATAGATTAACATGCAGTCAGGCTGAACACCCTGGTCCCAGCAATGCAAAAGGGAACAGTAGCAATGTGTGCCTTTGTAAAGACCAGTAAATATATCTTGCACATCTAGTGGATTACCTAAAGCTCATATTTTCACAGGCAATTTGCACTACTGCACATATATGGGGTTTATTTATCTGGTGGGCTCCAAGGACCTGAAAGCAAAAAGAAGAGTTTCCCAACTAGGCAGGCATCTTCTGAAATATCAGTGAGGCTAACGCTACATACAGGGGAAGGAGATTTGTTTACAGTTCAGTTCCTATGTAAATTTTGGGATGTATGGCTCCTTTTATGTCAGCACTTACATCCCTTCTCCATATATTTACATCTCTGATATAACACTATTGCAGAACTGCCTATGGCATATGTGTGGAACAGCATAATGCACAGATGGCTGTGGTTTTTTTCCCTTTAATGGGACATGAGCAGCAAGTAAGCTATATAGGCTGTTCATGCCATTATAGATTGCCTATGCCACATATGCATGTATGGAGTATACCATCACCTCACCACCCAGCAGCAGCTTGGCACACAATTACTGCCTGATTCTTACTGCATCTTTATAGGAAGCTTTTCCATAAAGATCTTTTCCCTCTATGCTTTGCTTATGCTGTTGCAAAGCTGGCCCTTAAAATTTGACACAGATGTGCAGCTGTGGTCCTAAAGTGACCATTTCTCCTCTTCTAACCAGCTGGTAAGTACACTTAATACGTGCTGTGTTTCTCCTAGCTCTTTGCCTTTGTTATTCCTCAGGAGTCAGCACTTTTGTACAGAGGCAATGAGTCTGTATCCTTTGCATAGAGTACCAGTGGGTCACCACCAGTGGGTCAGCTCACAAGAAATGACAGATACCTTCTTCATGGAAGAGGTCTGTGGAGATCATACTAAGAGAGCTTGTTCTTCCGAGGTGCTCTCGGCTGCCTGAACTACCACAGCTGCGCTGGCATAGAGGAATTAGCCATTAAAAGAACA
The DNA here is from genome assembly GCF_000687285.1 of Phaethon lepturus. NCBI lineage: Eukaryota > Metazoa > Chordata > Aves > Phaethontiformes > Phaethontidae > Phaethon > Phaethon lepturus. The sequence continues at coordinate 31,417 of NW_010540221.1, read as the reverse complement.
CACTCAGCTTCTCCTTTGCTTTCTGGACAACTAGAAGCGGGCAGATATACCGCTGACTTGAAATATCTTCAACACCTCCCCAGATATTTTGCAGGAAGCTGTTCATTGGGGAGCCCTGAGCCAGCTGCAGATGCATGCTGTGCAGGGATGCAGTGCAGGCGATGCTCCTGCCTGCTGAGGTGACTTGGGCAGGAACCTCTCTGCTTTTTAATATCTCTTCCTTTAAATGCCAGTCATGAGGGTAGCCTGGTTTTCAGCAGCACAGGAGGTTTTTCAGGAGTGCAGCCTCCCAGAGCACAAAGGCTCCCTGTTGCTTTGACAGGAGGAGGACTTGTGAAGAGATGGGATGTGGGGGGACCTCAGCAAATTTTCTTTCCTTCGTGGCCTCCCTCCACTTACAGTTTTTTTCCAGTGTCAGGATACTCCCTGTCTCTCTTGGCCACCCTCTGGAGAAACGCTGAGTACCTGCTATTTCCATTAACTTCAGAGGGAGTTGCAGGTACTCAACACCTCTCAGCAGTGACTCATGGACATCCATGGGTGCTGCAGGCACTTAGTGCCTCACAGATGGTGTGTAGGGGATCAGGTCTTGGGAGAGGCTCCGGGAAAGTCCACGACAAGCTGTAGGACACATGTACTTCTGTGAAAGAAACTAAAATTGGGCTTTTCCCAAAAATACATATGCAACTGAGGCTCCAGGGATGTTGAAGTATTAAGGAGCTTGTAGTACTTTCTTGAAATTCACACCATTCTGTTGACATAAAAAAGGTCTCCTGCATACGAATTTTAAGAGACGTGACTGTTCTTCAGAAGGAGAAAACACACAATACCATAAGTAAACATATAAATCAGGTAGGGAACCTAGAGATTAAGGATTACGTTCATAAAGCTTTATGTCCCATATATGGAAAGTGCCAAAAGTTGCTCTTAATGACTTTGGAAAAGGTATGCGCTTTTTCTGTAGTCCTAGCTCTCTTTCCCCTTGTTAGCAAATGGTTTCATTCTACACTTGAAAAACTCACGTGCCAAAAAAAGGGGGAAAAAAAGGTGAGTGGAATTTAACCAAAAAAATAATAAAAGTCATTCGTGGTTCAAGCGCTCAGCCTAAGCTATATTTATTCAGTTGACATTTTTTCCAAAAAGACCAATGCGCAAATTAATGTGCACATGGGCAGGTCTGAATTATACCCTGGCCATTTAGAGTATGCAAGGTTTTATGTGATTTTTTTATTCTCTTGTTCAATAAAACAATAAGTAGTTATGCAGCAGCCAGAGGAGCCAGTGATTCATTTATTTCCACGGGATGCCAAGAACCTTCTTAAGGAAATACACTCACCAATGTGTAATGAAAACCTTTTGTACTTTCTGTGGTGCTTCAAGGATTAATAGAATTTCCAAAGACAAGAGATGAACGACATACAGTGGCAAGCGCCACAAAGGCCAGGTTTGGCCCAGAGGTGACCACATGCAACTCAACCTTCTCTGAAGCTTCACAGCAAGTGTGCTTTGCTCACGGTGTGGTAAATACAATCGAATGCCACTTGTCGCCAGATGATTCATCCCACACAGGCTGTTTGACTCCGCTCCTTCAGCTGATTTTGTTAATGTGGTAGGAACTATAAAGTAAAAGCCTGCAAATCACCTCTGATGTGTTTAATAAAGTGTTCTCTGTGTGCTTGTCTTCCTTTCTGACAGACACAAAGTTTCCCGTTGCGTGGTTTTAGTGAGCGGAGAAGAGGCAGTTGTATTCTGAGCTGAAATCAAGTGCATCTCTAGGCCACTAAATATTAAGTTTTTCTTGATCTGCAAAGGAAACGAGGAATCAGCCTTGCTGTTAGGTGGTCAGGAAAACAAGCAGACTGGTGAGAATTGCTCAAGAGGAAATGCTAGAGAGCTGTGCCGCTGGATAAATCCATGCTGAATGTACTTGCAGGATAGCACACCCATCTCAACAGCAGTATATGAGAAATAGAAACATTACAAAGACATGCAACATCACGTAAGCAGACACAGAGAGCAAACACATCAAGACAGACTAAACAGATGAGAGTCTTCAACTAGAAAAAGAGGCAGATGAAGGTAGATATGACAGGCCAAAAAAACAACAGCAGGGGTGGGGTGATTATTATTTGCTTCTCCCCACAAACGAAAACCAGGAGGACATCAATGAACTGACTGGACAGAACAAGATTTAAACCAAATAAATCTCTTCACACAATTGTGCAGTTTTTTGCCACAATGACGTTGTGGTGACTGAACGTATACATGGGTTAAAAACAGGATTAGAATAAATCCATGGAAGTCTATTGATGGCTACTCCACAATGACTGTCCAGATGGACATTCAAGGTCAGGTTGGATGGGGCCCTGAGCAACCTGATGTAGTTGAAGATGTCCCTGCTCATTGCAAGGGGCTTGGACTAGATGGCCTTTAAAGGTCCCTTCCAACCCAAACCATTCTATGATTCTATGATTCTATGAAACCTGCAGATAAAGATGTCCCTCTGTCACTGCCTGGAACAGCAGAGGTTTTATTCCTTATGTTGCCATGAAGAACCCTTTGCTGGCTATTGCCAGATAAGATGTTCAGCAGTGTGATGCACTGCAGCAGTTCTATTCTTAAGCAACAAATGCAGGGCAGGGGTGGAAGAATTGTCACGGCTGAATATTCTGACTTTTCTTTAGATTATAGCAGCAGTGTAATAACTGATACCAGTCAGACACTGAAATCTTCTCAATAGAGAATTCAATTCAAATCATGAAAAACCCTAACTATTCTTCTGCACAGACACCAAAATAGGGTCCATTAAATAATGTGGACTTCTAGGTATTGCCACAGTATTTTCTCTGATTAACCACAGCTCTTGGCTGCAGCTGAAGGCACTGAGGGAAGGGTGTACTGAAGATGCATCAGCATTACACCAAACAAAATCTGAAATATGTTTATTTAAGAAGGCTGAAGGGACAATGAGAATGGATGAGTGTAAAGATACAACCTGCTCACACTGAAGAGCAAGAAAAGCAAACAGATTGCTGCCCATGGTACTCAGGAGTCGGAAGGGTCTCTACGCACTTACTCTCCTATGTGCATAGATAAGCGACACTCATTTGTACCTGATGTGGCTTGTCCACGACCACAAAGGTACCTGGGTCCGAGAGCCAGAGCAGAGGGATTCCTGGCCCCTAGTCCTGCATGCAGGACAGGATGGCTTTCCGGCCGCCTGCTTGCTTTCTTGCCTTTAGAAGTGCTCATTCCTAGTGGAATGAACCAAGACTTAGAAATTCTTTAATATTTTTTTCCAAATGGACTTGGAAAAATAAAGCAGCCTTCGGGTGACAAATCAAAGATTAACTTAGGTAACAAACCAAAAACAGTCACCTCCAATCATGCATGCAAACAGTAACTTACCACACATTAAATTCTAGCTGTCAGAAAGTAACTGTCACAATCCAAGTGTACTGCAACTCCCTTGGAGAGTTGAGTGATAAATCTGTATCTTTTGCAAGAGATGAAGCATTATCATGCCCCAGAGATTGGCTGGCTCTGCTCTCATGAAAGTCAAACAGGGAGCCAGTGACCCTGGAAAAAGTCTTATACTGGTCATTAACAAACAGCCAGTAACATACCTGTAAGACTTGCTTAATGCTTACTGATAAATGCTAATATATATGGCTAGCAAATTCTCTGAAAGGAATCCAGACCTTGAATGGACTGTTTCCTGTAGAGACAGTCTGACTGGGATTTTCATTCATAGACCTTTGAGGTTATTCCAATACGTCTGACAGTGCTATACACAGCAGAGCTTCATTCTTCCCTCTCCTACACCGTGTATATCAGAAGTAACTTCCAGGCACAAAGAATTCTCACCAAGGAAGTGTTGATAAGTTGGTATGAAAAAAACGTTTTTTGACAAAATTAAGTCTTTTTTTTCCTCAGAGTTTTCACGTGTTTCATATTATTTTTAATGGAAAATGCATTTGTTTAAAAATGTTTCTGCTTTTCATGCTTATTAAAATTTTGTCCATAAGCCAAAAAATCAAAGAAAAATCTGTTTAAGAAACTGAGCAATGTTCATGATTCTTTCTCAAACTTTTGGCAAGGAATCTTGAAATCAATGAAAATATTAAAATATTTTCTTGTTGTTTCAATTGACTTTTCAAATCCTTTCATCAAGTCTGCAAGCTTGCTGAAGTCAAAAAAAGTTTTAATGGTATTATACAATAGCATTGCAGTTTACCCCCATATTTTTGGATTTGCACATGACTCACCTCTCACTTCACAACATCATAGAAGTCCTCATTGTCCCCAATGGCGATTTAGCAGTCTCACAGAAAATGGGAGAAGCAAGTGGACTCACAGCATTAAAAGTTGCTGGCCTTCAAGGCAAGCAGTGTTTGGTCTGTTTTTGTGGTGAGGGATAGACCAAAGCTGACAGTTTTACCATTGAAACAATTGTGAGATCCACTGGACAAATCTTCAGATGATCCCAGAGAACTGGTGGCTTGGTGTTGGAGTGTAGTTTTTAGGGGATCTCAGCATAACTTAGGTTCTCTACACGGCAACTGGTGCCCCGTGGATTTAATACAAGCTTTGTACCCATGTTATTTGAGAGCATTTGTGGAGCTGCCCATCAGGCTTTGACTTGACCTATGGTATGGAGGCCACTGATTTAGAGATCTTCCCTGAAATGCCACTTCATTCATGACAAGTCAAATATTCTTCCTTGCTCTTAATGCTGTGGTCAAGGTCTTTCAGTGTGGCCTTACAGCATAACAGATCCATCTTCTTTTAGTAACTTTCGTACTAGTACAAGTCACAGAACTGAATAATTCAGACTGGAAGAGACCTCAGAAGGTCACCTAGTCCAACCTTCCCCTCAAACCTGGGTCAACACTGGATTCAGACCTGGTTGCTCAGGGCTTTGTCCCGTTAGGTCTTGAAACCTCCAAAGACTTTGCATCTTCTCTGGACAACCTGTTCCAGTGCTTGACTCTACTGACAAATGGATGTAACTTATTCATCTAGCCAGGAAAGTGTTTCATCAGTAACCATAATCCCTTCATAAGGGAAACTTTTGACTCATGAACTCTATACCATACACTGTTGTGTCTCATTTTCTGAGAAGCTGTTGGCATTTAAGGGGGATGTGGAGCATTTGGATTACAGCCTGGAGCGGAAATGGCTGAAGAGCATCTTGCAATTCGATCATTTGTTGGACTTTGCAGGTATCTGGGGGGGTAGAAGCAGCGGACATGACTGAAGCTGGGACATAAAACTGGCCATAGCATTAGGTGGTGTATCACCGTCTACAGCTACCTTCTATAGAGTGCCATGAATACTTTGTTAATATTCATTTTGGAAAAGGTCAGTTGGCTTTTAGCAAGTTTTCTCTTTTATTTTGACTAGGAGCTTGGGGTTTCCATGGGCTGTTGCTATATGTTTGGGTTCAGGTCAGCTTCTGGTGGAGCCACCTCTGACATTCTTATACCCTGAGAACAACCATTTGTAATTCTCTCCTCTCCATCACAGTTACTTAAGGCAAGCACAAAGGTACAGTCATTATTAACACATTATTTACTGAAGGTAAAACACCAGCTATTTTAAAACACATGGACATTTCACCCAGTCCTCAGGAAATCATCTCTTCTTGTGGAGTACTTGCCAGCTGCGGTCCATCTTTTTTGGAGGAAGGTAGAGATTCTTCCACCTCAGGGGATGTTGGTTCAGATGCTGTTCCGTCATTTGGTCTTTCTTTGGGGTCAATATCATCCATGAGAAGTTGTAAATTGTTTCCTGCTTAAGTAAGATCAAAATCTCCAAGCTACTTTGCTTGTGTTGGACGTCTTGGCAGCTATGTGATATATCTGATCATGGATGGTTGCTTCAGCAGCCAGGGATATTGTTGTTTTAATTGAAGCTGCTCTCCAGTGGTTCCTGTCCTTTTAGAGTGCTGCAATACACTCCTGGTGATGGCTGCTTGGACTCGTCACCGAGGACTCTGAAATATGGGTCAGCTTTGCTGTCTATGTTCTTTAAAGTATAGCCAGCTGGGGAGATGATTATAAAATATAAGGTAGAGTATATTGACAATACTCGTCTTGTATTTCATGTGGACACTGCAAATTCAGTCTAAGCTGTGGAGGAATGTCTGAATGTTATTGCTTTTTGGCTGCATTAAGAGTGTCTTGTCCTCAGCTTTGGAAAGACAGAAATATTGTTGCTGGATATACTGTCTTCTTGGCTAGAACAGACTTATCTGGAGACTGTGAATCAGGTTAATAATACTGGCATCATTTTTAGTATCTCCTTGCACTTGGAAAGCCTTGAGTTGGCTATAGAGTTAAAACGTGATTTCCAGCTATGTGCTTTGCACAAGTAATTCCCCCATATATCTCACGACAGTCTGGAGAAGCATGACCCTGAGACTGGATTTTTGTACCTCTTTGTCTTGCTGGCTTATAGCTTATTCATAGTACTCATGGTCTTCCTGTCCTGTGACAATATTCAGTCTAATAGTGTCTTTTTTGTAACAGGTACCTTTTATACACTGAAGCTTATATGAGCCTAAATGCTATGTAAAACCTCAGCCTAAAAGCAGCTTGGTTATATTCAGGTTTGTGAATCAACTTGACCACCATTTAGTAGATTTTGCAGTCACAAGCCCTTTGGCATATCAGTAATCTTCCAAGAGCCCAATAGTGTGTGATTCCCTCTTTCTGTAATCTAGCTTGTTTGTGCTCCCACCCACATCAAGAAAGGCTTAAAATGTGGGTTTTTTTCTTTCTCAGTGATGAAATTATGACCACTGTTGCTGTTTAATCATTTCTTTCTATCAGTTTTTTTTTATACATATGCTTTGACATTTTTTTGAGATTGCGTTGTCCTTTAATTATGACAAAATTGGTGTGGGAACTGTTACTGAGTGCCCTCCTGGGTTTTGGAGGGGATAAGTTTGCAGCACTTTTTAATACTGTTACCTCAATGCTGTATTTGTTTAACATTCATTCCTAAGTATTAAGTCAAGCTTTGTCTTGCACCTATTGAGGAGGGGGAGTTCTATATACCTCGGTGATTTCTCAGGGTATACTTATTCTTGCCTGACTTAACACATCTTTAAAGACCTTTTCATACAGTTGCACTCGTGAGTTTTACTACAACAGTACTATTGCACCTTCTTTTCCCCCTTTCATGGAACTTCCTTTCTAGAGGTTTTTTTTTTAAATAATTCACTAACACCTGCATCACCTCCTGCCAAAAAGTCTATGCCCACTGTCGCCTCTTCTCCAGCCTGAGCAAAGTCTACCTGCTTTTTCCCTGTAGGTCATGGCCCCTGACCCTTTTATCAATTGTGTTGCTGGATTTTAGGCTGCTCTGGTTTATCACTAGCTCTTCTGAACCAAGGGGCCCAGAACAAAACAGACTACATGAGTTATGCTTTTGGAGTCAGTGGGACTGCTGGTGTGACTAAGTGCTCACCAACATGCGCCAGGGTCTCATGCCTGAGTCCTGAGCTGTGAAAAGGGGAATGCTTTATGTCACTGATTTACTCAGGTTCCCTCGGAACGTGTCCAAAAATAGCAATTTGCTTTTTTGCACAAACCATCCCGTCATGCACTCATGATTAATTTATATACCGTCACTGCCTGGTCTCTTCGTTACTGCCTTCTAGCTGGGGTTCTCTCATCGGGTACAGTATTTCTGCCGGTATTCTTCCCCGCTAGCCTCCTGCCAACCAGAGCCAGAGCTACAGATAAGTGATATTGCCTAGATTGGCAATCCTGAAAGAAAACTCAGCTTTTGTTTTCCCTCTGAACCCTTCTCCGCATGCAGAGATGAGCTTTATGTGCTCAAACACATTTTACGGGGAAGGCCGTGCAGCACAGCGCAGAGCGGAGGCAGCGGGGGAACCGTTCCCAGCGACTTGGGAAGTTGCACATCGACCCCTCTGCTGAGAATTACGCGCCCTTCGCCACCAGCGTTTCACTTGGGCTCTGTCGTGATAAGGCACAGGCCTACTGCCTGCAAAAGTCACCGCTGACTCTGGGCCAAACCGGCCTCCTGGAAAGGAGCGATGTTCGTTTTGTTGGCGACTTCAACGCGAACGGGAGCAGGCCTTTCTCCACACAAATGGTTTTCTTCTCCAAGTGCCATACTCTCCCTGCACTGTTCTGCTCTAAATATAATAAAAGGCTCCCTGTTGCTACGAGTAGCACCGCTCTGAATGGAAAGTGCTGGTTTTTGGCTACAACGGTTGTGCTCCATTGTATTACTGTTCTCCATGACTCGTGTATGTATTATTCCTTGACTCATTACACACTAGGGGAGGGGAGAGGCCAAATGTGACCCACAGATGTCCACAACTGCCCCGGTGGCTCCCCTCTGCTCTGCTGGCGACCCACGGAGTCAACTGAAGAAAACCACCCTGGTCCCTTGGGCTGCCACCACCCCACCCCGCCGGCCGCGGGGCAGTTGCACGCCGTGCTGTTGTATGCAGATCAGAGGTGGCCACCAGCCATCTGGCAGGTGGCCAACACCGTGCTTGGTTGAGCAATATTTGGGAGCTCTTGTATGTTGTTTATTGCAATTACCGCTGGGCAAGCCCTGCAGAGTTTGGTTGGTTTGAGCTGCTACAATCAAAGCTGCAGGGTTCAGTTTTCAGAGGTTAGTGCTTGAGCAACCCTCTATGTATCTACTTGGAGGTTCAAGATCTGTTAAAAGGAACCATTCTGCTCTTTTGTCTCCTGTAAGCTGTATCACATTTGGCAGGAAAGAAAGTACAATGGTTTCTTTGTATGTAATATATTGCCTAAAAAAAGGTATGTGATTGGAATGAGAGAGGTGCTGGCTGCAGTTACTGCCCGACTGGAGAGGGATGTGTTTTCTCTGATGTAGAACAATTGTGCAAGCTGAAGAAATGGTACAAATCAATTGACTTATTGCACATAAAAGTAAAGTTTGTACTCACAACTCTTTCCTTACGTGGCAGATAACATCCTGGTGAAAAGAAAGTGCTTTACAAATCCAGTGCCATTTGTTTCAAAAAAATTTTTTTTTCAATTCACCTGTAAAACCAAGAAACAGTTGAGTTTAGAAGGTTAAAACATCATTTCTCATGAAATGCACGTTTAACAGCATCTCCCAATAATCTTGACTAAGAAGATCTGAATGAGAGCCATACAGATGAGGAAACATTTTTCTTTTCTTTAGTTTCATGTTGCATTTCCACACACAGTTGCAGGACACAGGAGACTGGGACTGGGATAATAAATTTAGCCTCTTCTGCAATATTTAGGGATTCTATTTATAAAGAAGAGATACAGTATGGGACAGAATGAGATTATCTCACTTTTTGTCAAAAAAGGACTACTTACTCATGTTAAAAAACTACTGTTTGAAACACTACTTTTTTCAGTATTAATAAAACCCATGAATTATAAATACAAAAAAATTCTAGCACATGACTGATTGTGTCATTTCTTGAAAACAGTTCTCCTACGGCAGCTGTAAGCTGTAGGTCATCAGTTTTGTCCTGGTAGACGTATAAAATCACACAGTAATTGAGCCATGACTGTCCTACTCCAAACTGAAACCACCTTTTCCTTCCATGCTGAGCAGTAGAATTGTCCTTTGCAGCATGGGTCCCACCAAAATGATTTTTATCAATCAACCAACTGCGCCAATCCAGAAAACAGATGGTATGACTTTTGGCTAAACGTAGAACGTATCTATATAAAGCGAAGTTAAAGTCAGTAATGAAAATATTATAATTGCATTAAGTAAAGGTAGAGCCTCTTCTAGATACTGATGTCAATACAGGGATTTAATGTCATCTACGAATTAAGTTTTAACTTTTTACCTTTATTTCATCCAGCTTCAGTCTCCCTGGAATTTAGTGTCTCAGGGGCATAAAGACTAAACTGTAATATCTCCATTTATCTTTTGGGAAGTTTATAGTCATTTTGCAAGAGAGGAAGCAAAAAAATCAATTCATTTTGATTGAAATAAGAAACATACTTCATTGAACACTTACTCCTTTTACAGTTTGAGTTATTTTGAGAACCTCAACATTTTAAATAATGGTATAAACTGTATGGCCACATCTTGGCTGAATATTGATTGCAATTCATTATTTCTGAGTTGCTGAGCCCAAAATGTTTTTTTTCTCAATGTGGGTGTTTGGGTTCCTCTTTCACTCTTGATATCTTCCTGGAAACTTCATTCACCTTTAAAATTCAACCAAATTCACTCCCAACTTTCTCATGGGTCTGTTCCTAGAATAATTTGTGTCTGATATGGTGGATGGACTGAAATAAAAAGTTATTTTTCCAGGCTATAGAACTTCAATGACTGTAATATATGATCCATGCATTTTCTACTCAATACTTAAGACTTTCTAAATCTGTCAGTATCAGTTCCCTTTCGTTTTCCCATCTGAGTAGCCATATCAACCCTCACTGAGCTCTAGTTTCACAACATCACACTGCATACTTTACAGTTGTCAAGGTCATAGCTTGCCCATCATAACATGTATTCATGAGTTGTGGTTCTTCTTACTAATTTCAGATCACCAAACAAAACCAGCATGGCATGATCCACAGTAGTAGTCAGTATTGAGATTTGGAGATTACTCTAATTGCAGATAGAACTCTCTCTGCCAGTGTACAGGCTGTCTTGCAGCAAATCCTTCACCAGCATTTGTGTCACCTACATACTGCAGGTATAATTTCCCCTCATTGGGTAAGTCAGATTTTTATTTACCACAGCAGCATGCCATTTTCCTAGAAACATCCTAGAAATACCCTTCACTACTCAAGCAGCCCAACAGAATCTGTGAATTTGACTTGATTCTTTCTCAACCATTTAAAGTCCGGGGATCATATTCTGACTTCAGAAAAAACAGTTGAAAAAAGCTGCGGTCAAATTCTTCATATTTTCATCTTGTTCTGAATAATGGCTTTGTAGGACAAGTTCTTGTTGGCAAGATAATATATTGTACTTAGCATTTTTATTAGAATCTTCCTGTATTCTCCCTTCTTCTGTGAGTTCTGAAAATGAAGTATGTCACCACCATTCCTTGTGGTCTTTTGAAGAGTATCAACGGCTCCGTGATGACACGGGGAAACATGGTGCCGTTCAGATTTGTCTCAAGTCTTTTTCCAATTAGTGAATCCAGGCTGTGTGAAAGATTCCTCTGCGCTTCATCAAAAGTACTTTGCAAAACAGTAGCATGAAAGTACATTACCATCATTAGCATTGAAAAAATATGTCCACTGAAAATCATGAAATTGGGATAAGCATAAAGGCAGGCTTGTTTTTCCAAAGTCATGCACAGGGAGAGCCCTTAGTCACAGTTGATGAGGTGTTTAATAGTGTCAGGCAATTAACATTTGGTTCTTGTTGTGGATTACACCGGAGACATGTCAATCCTACAAGCAGCTAAATTTGATCCACTTGTTGTTGAAGGTCTAGTCTCCTCCTCCTTAGTCATGGCTCAAGTGATTCCATTTTTGCACTTCTAAGATCTATACTTTGGGATTTTTCATTTCAGTTAATCACTGATCCCTTAGTAAGAATGGCATGGGATTAAAGAATTAGACCCACACAATACCAAAACATGTAGCTGGCCCCTGGCTTTTGTGTAGCCCCTTATTCTGTCCAAAGGGCCAGATTGGAGAAGGGAAACAGCTTTCACCTGATCTGTTCATTGCCCAGAAAACAATGGCTTTTAAGCTTTGCTTATATAACCCCTGCTTTCCTGCCTCAGTCAGGGATCCTGACAAGGACCACAAGACAAATAAGATGCCAGCTGGCAACCCCTTGAGCTCCAGGGCTAATTGCACTGGGGTCAGAGTCTCCATGATGTCTGGCCTCTCCCTGCCTTTTATGAAAGGAGCTCATGGAAAACCCACAGGACAGAGAGAGGAGCAGAACCATGGAGAAAGCTCTGGAAACTGTCCCAATGAATGGGCAGTGGGATCTGTACCCATCCCAGGTGCCCAGTGAGACCAGGTTGCTCCTCTGCCACATGCAGGAACTTGTCCACAACACATGAATAAGCTTGAGCTCCTTGAAAGGGCAGCCCCCCCTTGCCCAGCAATGCTGGGACCATGCTAGGGAGCAGCCAGGGCCTTCCAGTCTACCCAGCATAGGCCACACAGCGTGCCCAGCAGGAACTGGAGGTCTGCAGACCTGGTGCTGACAAGACCAAGCTGGTCCTTTGCTTATCCATCTCTGGCCCCCCCGCCGCCCCAGCCCAGAGCGTGTCTCCACAGGCATCCTACTCACACCCACAGAGAGAAGGGACGAGGAGTCCTTGAGCAGCAGGTGAGAAAAGCGGCTAGTAGCTTTTGGGGGAAGTGGTAGGAAGCAGCCAGCCAGGATGCTGCAGGAGCGGCCGGAGCTCAGCCTCAAGCCAGCACAGAGTTTGCTTTCACATTAAGGGAGTTCCTGCTTCCAGAGGCATTTCTTTCCCGGGGAATAAAGGAGTCAGTACTCATCCTACGAAGAGATGCTGAATGCAGTCTTGTCCAAGAAAAACTAGGCAATGATAAGACAGCCAGAACCACTGAAAGGGGATGTGCTGAAGAGAGCAAAGAGTGAACCCCAGGGAACTGCTCCTGCTGTAATACTGCGTGTAAAAATATACACGTTGTTATATATAGCTACATATATGGACAGATACATATAAATAAATGTGTGTATGTGGGTATGTTGTTAATTCCAGCCTCCTTCACAAAATCAACAAACAAAAAAAGCTGAGTAAACCCTTGGCTTGTTAGGAACTGTAACGATAGAAATGTGAAATCCACAAAATAGACTGAGTAAAAGATGGTTCCTTCTTCTGTTTGAATTAGACTTCATTCTACTCTGAAAAGGTTTCCAATTACAGTCTTAGATTAATACAGTAACTGAATAAGGCCATATCTACATGCACTTCTAGACTGAGCATTGCTAGAGACCAGCTTGGTTGTAGACCACAAGAGTTGCAGAAGGCAGCAGTACACAGTCTATGAAACAACTCACAGGAAACCCAGAGAAATTTGTGATCCCTTTCACCAGTAAGGGAATGAATGAGACGCAGAAAGGAAGCAGTGGAACGTGGTCATTCAAGAGGTAGTCCAGACAGTCACTGTTTGTCGGTGAAAATCTGTGGAGCATACAAGACAACACGTGGACCTTCTTTTGAAAGGTGAGCTGGGGGGTGCGTGTCTGGTTTCATAGTGAGGAATCCCAGAGGCAGTGAGCATGGGCTGGTGTGACAGCTCATCCAGCCCTCTAGCCCTTGCTTACCTCTTGGAGGCCCTCCTGAAGGATGACGGATTATAGGTGGGAGTGAGTGGTAGTATGACCTGGCTGTGCTGGTGGGCTGGATCTGGCATGTGGGTCCCCATTTGGCCATCTCTGGGATACAGGATCCTTTGAGGTCCATGCAAGCCCTATAATTCTCTGAATTTTCAGTAAAGCACCCAACATGACATGAGTTAGATCTAGCAGAATGCCGCTGGGAGGGATTGCTGTAGACAGGTGCCAGGGTGTGAACGGGACACAAACCTTGTTACCATCATCTAGCATTGCTCAAAGGAAGTGGAGACAACAAGAGAGTATAAATACCCGTCTCAGTACATTAATGCTTACGCCATAGATGCCCATGGTACCCGCCCCTCAGAAACAGTGCAAAGGTAGGTGATTTTCTAACACACACTAGGGAACCCAGGGCTTCTGTGATTTCATTTTCACTTCTAATAATGGCAGTAATCGCAAAATCTTGTCTGCCAGAGCACTTCCTAGAGTAAACCAAATCTTAATCCAGAACTGTTTCCTAACAGCTATTAGATGTTCGTACCAGATGCTTTGATGAGACAATCCCAGAGTGAAACCCACTGTATAAGTAAATAATAACAGAAGTCTTACCTGGGCATAACTCTAAAGGCTACAAGTGAAAATAGAGGTTTCCACAGAGAATTAAACAAGGAAATGAGACTAACACAGACTCTTAGTAAAGGATGTTTTTTCCTTTTTTTTTTTTTAATATTGTTAAAGAACAGGCTATTCTCACATCAGGAGCAAGTGGCTGGACTAAGGTCACTTAGTTTACTCTGTAGGGGATTTCTGTGGTGTTATAAAGTGCCTGCTTATCACATCACCTTGTGCAAGATTAGGCAGCAGATTGAAACATGGTGCTATAAGTTACCTGGCCGTAAACTGCTGTAAGTGGATATCTGTTGAGAGCAAGGGGCAAGTTTGTTACAGTGAAAACTACTTATGAGAGGTTATGAGGAGTACATGGCAGGTACCTTTACATTCTTCACTCTGCTGCTTGAGTCCCCTTCTGAAAACCTGCTCTTTGGTCCCTGTGGCATGTAAATGACACCACCTTATGCTCCTGCATGCTTCCTTCCCCGCCAGCATGGTAACTCCTATCATCCATGTGTAGCTAAGTCACCCTGGCCCTGGCTACGTGGGAAGGCTGGACGGTTCTTTCATAGCCACCAAGGATGTGTGAAATGAAAAAATGTGCTTGAAGAATTTGGACAACGTCCCCTCTGTCCCCAGTTGCAGACTGCAGAGAACTCAAAGTGCTTTTGGTGGCCAAAAGCTACAAAAAAGCATTTATTACCCTTCCATGGGCTTGTTGTCTGCAGTGTACAAGTTATGAGGAAAATACGGGCTTCCATGAGCTATATCTCACACGTGCTATGCATATACACACAAAAAATGGTAGTAATGTATATATGGTACACATGAATCTAGCACACTTCTTCGAGACCAAGCAGTATATGAGAGGGTCATGATCAACCCTATATATGTTTCAGTTTTTAATTCATTCCAAAGCAAAAAGGAGATCTATACAGAAAAATGCTGTAATCTTTAAAGAGGTTCCTGATTCTTATCTTCAGGGAGTGGGATAGCCAGTACAGAAGCAAAATGGGACTTTGCTCTTGGCTTTCACAGTAATTTACTGTGCAGCCTTGGGTAAGCTGCACAGTAAGTCCCCTCACCTTTTTGTGCCTGTTTTCTCCCACAGCCTTTGACTTGCCTGTAAAACACAAGATTTCCCAGCAGAGGCTCTGTGCTCCCACCGTATTGTACAATTCATGGTGATCTTGTTGGCATTTCGTGGTACAAGCAGAGTAATTTGACCCGGAGTAGCTCAGCAGGGTGTCTGTTCACAAACGCCTGCCTGGTTCACATGGGTAGAAGCCTGGTGCATGAAAGAAAAGTTTAGGATGAGATTACATAGTACAAAAATGAAATTGTCACCTCTGCTCCAATCCCTTTGCACAAAAGGGCTGCGTGTAGAGCAAAGGAGATCTGACTGGCTTGGGAAAGGGTTGTCCTGGGTCAGGAAGCACGGAGACAGCCCCGTGGGAGCATCAGTGCCAAGGGCACGCTAGAGAGAGGGGAGGTGATGGAGGAGTGTAAAGAGAAGGCGGCCACAGCTCTGAGGATTTCAGCAGCACCTCAACCCCTTGCATCCATTCGGAACACTGCTACTGCTCTTTAGGAACACCCCTGGTGCCATGTAAATTGTGCCAGCTTAACTCTGCTGTCCCCAGAGCAGCCCAGGAGCGAAAGGGTACAGAGACAGCGTGTCAGAAAAGCTTTTGTCAGCTGTGCGCCGTGCTGCTTAGAAGATGAGTCTTACTATCCAAGCACCTGCAATATTCAAAAAATAATCTAGGGAAACAATAAATTTAAAATATCCCCCAAAAGCCTAGGGTTTAACAAATATATGGTCTAGTTCTCTTCAACCGCTTCCTGTGTGGCTGCAGTGAGGCTCTTGGAGTTACTCCCAGGCACAGTCTGCATCAGGTAGGCAGCAAACACAAAGCAACCTAAAAAGACAAAGCCATTACATGATTGAAAATGCCGCTGAACTTACTCTCCAAGCACACAAAGCCTCCTGCTTTCTCACTTGCATCGTTGCACTCGTGCTATGGAAAGACTTTGAGCTCATGTAGAGCCCGATCCTGAAATCCTATACAGGAAGCTTAGCTGCTCAGCTCTGTCCAACGCTGTATCTCCACGGAGAAGTGTCGGCTGGGAAACCCTTACAAAACGTTGGAGCTCGCCCTCGTTCTTCCGATGGAAAAGGGACGATGAGTCTCAGGCCAACTTTTAGTTTCAGTCACTCACTTCACACCAAGATGGGCTTGAAGCGCAGCCCTCTTCTGAGGAGTGGCAAAAATAACGCTTCTCAGGAAAAAAACCCGCATCTTTCTGCAGGAACTCTGCTCCCTGTTAGGCACTATTTTACGAATTGGGTTAAATCTCGTTGCAATATTACCTTTCTTATCAGAAAGTTGTGGGAAGTCATTTAGCTTCTTCACATATTCAGCTGACTGAAACTATAGGAGCTGCTCTGCAACACAGGCATGAGTCTAGGCTCAAAGACAGACCGTGGTCTGAGCCCTGTGGTCCAGAAGGCATCCCCAGGCATCGGGACAGCAAACATGAGGTCTAAAACCCTTCCATAGCTGATGCCTGGGTCCTGAGCACCTGCACTGGGGCCTGGCTGCTGTGCTGGATCCAACCAACGGATTGACAAGCAGACCTTCACCTTTTGTATGAGCAAGGCTGCCTGCGTGGTGCCGAACTGCATCCACAAATCCCTGCAAGGCTCACCTGGGGCAGCGGCTACCCGTCACAGGCAGGCAGGGCCCCCCCGCGCTGCGGGGCATGGGAGAAGGGGCTGGAGCCCATCCCACGTGCGGGTCCTTGGGTGATGCTGGCCATGCAGGGCAGCTCAGCAACCACGGGAGGACAATTCCTTACATCTGCGTAACCCTGTGAAACACATCGGAGCTTACATAGGCGTAACTGAGGCACAGTTTGGTCCCCATAATCTTTATTACTGATGATGACAGTGATGATGATGTGCGAGAAGGAAATAGTGCAAGCTTGACCTTCACGTCCCTGTGGGAATTTGCAGAGCTGGCAGTTATAAAACCCCTCAGCTTTTCACTTGTGAACCAAGCAAATTTGTTCTGGGAATCATTAATACATAATGCCATTTTGAAGCCAGTTTTTGGAGTAGAATTGCACATTTGACTGTCCAAATCCTTCTGTCATCCCCACACAATTCTGCAACAGGGTTGGGACTGAAAGAAGTCAATTGTACTTCAGAAATTACAGGCAGCCAGTTTAAATAAAGAAAAGTATCTGCTATTTGGTGCTTTCCATTCATAATGTGATTCCGCTCTGTTAAAATTCATTAGGTGACCTAGATCCTGAGAACCCATTCCTGCAAATTGCTGAATGCTTCCTGGGAAGTGCTGCGAGCTTTTGACTCTATGTAATGGGACTTGAAAGAGGTCAGCCCTGGCCAACAACTGTCCCTTACGTCTCTTCAAAACACCATGAGTCTGTTCCCTTTCCTCGAGGTGATGTAGCCACAGCCCTAATGACTCTAAAGGAAAAGGAGAAACAAAAATACCAGACTTGAAGTTAAAACTGAACGAATTCATGACCCCTTGCACAAGCCCATAGTTAGCTCACGCTCCAAGTAATACTGGACATGAATTGGCAAAGGACTGCAATCCCAGCCAGGTGTAACAACTTAGAGACCAGTCTCAAAGCTTTCACTTATGTTCTTAATCTTAGCACATCTTTACTGTCTAAGCTTTTTCCATCCACTTCCATTGTACTTTCTTTCCAGATGAAGACCTAATAACAGATAGGAAGGGACCGCAACTCGTCCAAATACATTCAAATTGGAATTTCACACAGCATTTGCGTTTTTTTGCACATGAACCCTACAAACACCGAAGGGCTTTGATGTGCTTGGAGCGCAAGTCCTCCATCCTTGTACTAACCTTCCTTCATTAGAGAGCTGCAGACACATCCGCTCGGATCACAGAAAGGAAATCATGTGACATTCTCATTTACCAAGGTTATTGTACTCACTCTGTACTCGGTCTAAAATTAAATGGAGGGGAAAAGCCTGGACTGAGGCTTTGCTACAGATGAACGGTTGAAATCACAAAATGTCGGGAAATGTGAAAGTAAGGTTCCAAACTAATTTAGCTGCCCATCTTCTGGATTTTGGAGTCTCCGTTTAAAAAAAAGGTAAACGATTAATACTTTGGGCACCTAAATAATGGAAATAGGAACCGAAAGCTGTCCCTGTGTGGCTGAGTTAGTATTCTTCTTGTAAGTGTAAAGCCAGGGTGGGGTGCGTATGACTTTTGCCAATGCCACCTGCACACCTCTTCTGCCTTCCCTCCCCTCGCAGCTGAGAAGCAACGACTGCCATAGCCCTAATGACCCCCTTCACCATGTAGGGCACAACGCCTTCTTTTACTCTGTTGTGTATGTGTGGGAGCTTGCCTTGGCTACTTTGGGTTGCCCTTTAACTATGACCCGTTATCAGAAGGCACATGAGTGTGCGTCTCCCTTCACGCGCCCGAGCAGTCCCGCTAGACTCTCCTGCTGCTGCATGAGAACCTTCCTGCCAGCTGGGACATCACGTCTACCAGCACCACGCACCTGCAGGCTGTCGCCTGTTCCACCTGTATGGTTTGATATAAAAGAATAATGCTCTGTAAAGAAGCTAATTGCAGGCAGGCCACGGAAAGAAGTTCAAGATTAGTATTTCAGCTGGTTTTGCTGTAGCAGTGTTCAGAAAACCACTTACCATGGGAAAAGTGTTGCTTCTTTTTATCTACTGTTCCGATAGTAAAAAAAGCTGAACAGATCATTCCCCAATTTTAAAACTGATTGCCATCAGGCAGTGACTGAGAATGGACAGTTTCAGCCCAAAATGTTTTTTTCATAAGGTTACAAGACCGTGGAACAATGGAATTATGATGAAAATTGTTTATGAATCTCAACTGAAGTGGCCACTGCTATAACACTTTGTGAGGTATTATACTTTGAAAGATCAAAGAGCAATACAGAGCTGAAAATATATTACTGTCTTTTAAAATAGGCTTGTTAGACTTAAACCCGAACATTTAATGTTGGTCTCTGGGAAAAGAAAAGAAAAGAAAAAAAAAAAGTAATACACAAAATATAATTAAGATAATAAATGAAAGGCCTTTCTTTTCATCATTTCTATAACTACCTTAAATATCTGCTGGAAATGATTATATCAGCACAGGCTGGACTATATTAAAATAATGAAGAGTGAAGTTTTCACTGTGTTCCCATTTAATCATCACCTCACAACTTTACATTTTAATGTCTGACCTTAGGATATCCTCTTCCACTATCACATTAAGAATGTTGAAAGGAAACAGGAAGGGCCACAAGGGCTGTAGTTTCCTCAGAAGAACAGTGGCTATCAGCCTAATGGATTCTGAATTTCTCAGACAAAGAGCAGCAGCGACTCAGCCCACAGTGAGACTTATCAAACACTCACACAATACAAGCCTTTCCTCTAATTAACAGAGTTGCCTTCAATGAGGGCACTACCTTTTTTTGCATTATGCTACTGGAAGAAAAAAAATCAGCTGCGTGGTGGGACCTATTATATAAATAGCCTGATGAAATGCAAAAGATGAAGCAAAGTCCATTTAGTTGCTTTAAAAAATATAACAACAGTAAAAAAGTAGGAAAGAAGACCTGCCAAAGCATCAGGAACTGAGTTTGACCTGTTGTGTCTCCTTCATGGTTCAAAGCCTAGATTTGAAGTAAACTCCTGAAGTCATTAAGTAAGTATATGGCACGTTTCTGGATGTCATTTCTGTAAGGAGAAGCTGAACACTGCTGACTCAAGTACAGGTGAAAAGGCAGGGACTGGCTGGTCTTCTGTAATGAAATTTGTAACATTTGCAAAGGGGCAGAGGAAAGGAACTATAATGGATGAAAACAGGACACATTATTAAATGGAATCCTTTCATCAAACAGGCTGATGTTAAAACTGCATGTTCACGTAGGGGGTGAACAGGGAGAGGAGGAGGGCTCTTCCTCATCATACACGTCATACAGGGCTGAGTGGCTGGGAAATCTCAGATACTGTCTTAAAGCGGTTCCAAGTGTTCAGAACTGTGTTTCATGCAAACCTAGATGGAATCTACTATCTAATATTACCTACGTGAAATCAGTTTAACGTCGTTTTCTCAATGAGAAATAGATGAGGATCCATCCTGGGAAAAAAAAAATAATGTAAGGACCAATTTCACTTTAAACAGCCCCTGAGTTTGGCTGCTTATGGAAAGTACAGTGTAAATGAAGCTGGATGGCCATGAATTTTTGCAGACAGGAGGAGCTACAGTGTGAACTATGGACCACAGTACTCAAGTTTTGACATTTTTAAATTGACTTTTCTTTGGTAATATCAGGATGTTTGTAGTACATTCATGGGACTCCCTCTGGTGTATAACTTAACACATGAAGTTTTTTGCCTTATTCTTTACTAAAGAGCCTGTGTAGCCTGGTGCGCGGAGGAGCTGCTTTCATGACAGTGCAGAAGATGTGTGACACGTGTTTCTATTACAAATGGACAGAATGACCCTGGGTCAGATCATGGCCATGGTAGGGCTGGGAACTTTTGGGAAAGATCTGTATGTTGTGTGTCCATAAATACAAAGTGGCAAGGGTCACTTCAGGATTAGCTCTGTGGCCCCACCAATGAAGGTGCCAAGCATCCCTAGTCCCTCTCCTTTAAACAGCACCTTTCTCTGAAAGAGCTAACAAAATTTAGCCTTGAAACCAGGGTACTGAGGAACTGACTGGTTTTTTACTCATCATCTTTTCTTCACAAAGTTTGTCCCTCTGTCCATCTCATATTCAGTTCCCTAGAAAAAAGGGAAAACACCATAAAAATCTCAATCTTGTTCATCCCCAACCATGAACCATCCATCATATGGAAAGAAAAGGCAAGTTTATTGTGGGTGAGGGTTGGAAAACACATGGCCTTGCAATAAAAGTCTTTGCTGTGGTAGGGTAAAGATGTGGATAGATGGGCAGCTTGGTTTTGG
>NW_010540221.1:8239-10420 GCF_000687285.1 Phaethon lepturus | reverse complement strand
TTCCCTTTCCCCTTCCCTTTCCCTCCCTCTCTCTCCTTCTCCCCCCTTCTCCCCTTCCCTTCCCTTCCCTTCCCTTCCCTTCCCTTCCCTTCCCTTCCCTTCTTTTCCCTTCCCTTCCCTTCCCTTTCCCCTTCCTTTTTCCCTTCCTACCCCTCCTTTTTTTTCCTCAGAGTGGATGGTGTGGAATTTCTCAGATGTAGGTAAGAAAATAAATCAAGCAAGGGATTCCTTTATTTGCTAGATAGCAGTTCAATGCTCCCATCTGCACAATTTTCGTGCGCAGTAAGGCAAGGCTGTAAAAAATTTAAAACTGGAAACAATGTGCCAGGCAGAGGAAGACCTCCTTTTGGCACTCTCTCCTTTGATACAGCCATGTCACGAAGCCATGTTCTTTGCATACCATACAGAAGGAGGAGAGGTGCAGGGTTATTTTCAAAGCATCCATTAATTAAAAATGAAATTCCATCTTCTTCTGCTTACTCTGGCATTCAACTATAAATAAACTAACAGCAGAGCAACTACTGGATTGCAAGTTCCCTTCAATACACAACCTGGCATGGAATATCAGAAAACTGATATTATTTATGCTCTGTATTATGTAAAAGAGTGACCTCCTTTTCCCTCCTTCCATATTACACACCGTAGACACTCGTAACAAAGGATTTGCTGCATGGTGCGTGAAGAAATTAGGTTTATTTTCATTTTGCCGATAAGCATTTGGTATGAAAGTAGTTTTTATCTCAGCAGTTTTAGCTGACTAAGAGCTAACTATTTCAGCGCTCTGTTTCATCAAGGGTACCTCTAAGGAGTGATTCATCTCCTCTACCTTAGAAATACTGTTTTATGATAGACCTTCTTTTAGCGGTGCCCTGTCTCTTGCCATTGACCACAGACAGTCTGAACTTAGGTGCCAATTTTTTTTTTTATGGCTAATGTGAAATGAGTCTTAATCCTCTGTGTCTTTCACAGTTTCAGTGCCTAAGCTGTAAAAAATCCTTCTTCCTACATCAAGACTCCGTTATGCGACAAAATCTACTGTGCACCCGCAAACATATTGGTCTAAACTTTGCCAGCTCAAAACTGATCTTCCCAGAGGACCTAAGCTACAACCTGAGGATCACGGCCTCAGAAAGGATCTTGGTACCTAACTAACTCCCACAGAGGATGACATCTGACGCTGAGTCCTACCACTCAGGGCAAATTAGAAGCTCTGTTTCCTAAGAAGCAACTGTTCTCAATTTTTAAAAAAGCAAAACAAGTAGTTTTTATAGTGCCCCAAACACACTATTTCATTCTCCATTTTCTCAAAAGGCCTATCCAATTTTGCTTGAAGCAGTTCAGCCCAACACTGGAAACACGCATTCCAGAAAGGTGATGTTTTAACATAGTTCTAAGTATCTGAAAATGAGCTTTCGGGATGAAAGCACATGTGTAACTTCATCTGGGGGAACCAGTATGCAGTCTTGTAGAAAAAAAGAACGGTATAATATTTTATGCCAGACTTTTAATGGCTCTGTAGGCATTCCCACTTGTCTGATATAAATGCAGCACAAATACCATACACTTTACTTTTGGTTGTTAGAGATAACCATGAAGGGAGAGCTCATTCATAACTTCACTTTATTTTAGTACTTCCTAAGTTTGAAGTCATTCTCAATTCATTAAAAGGAAAACATTCACTTCAGATTTATGATCCCCATGCCCTTTCTCTCATTCACAGAAGTATTCACATTAAAATCATGTGCACTCTGTCGTTACATGACTGACGTTCTTTTAACAGGGTGGTAATGTCCCGGCGAGGCCAGCGGCTGAACATAATGGCAAAATTTTCAGAAATGGCAAGAGAATAGCTCTGTTAAAGAGAGGTGATGTTGCCAAGAAAGGATGAGTGCCTAGGGTCTCAGCAGAGAAGCTTTTAAATCCCACTCTGAACCCCAGCCACTGCGTCCCTTGGTGATGACCCTGGCCTTGTCACTTCGTTTCTGAAATATTGTTGGTTATTTTTCACCAGTCTCTTGTGGCAGCACGGGGTCTACCAATATAACAACATCAGGAATTTTTGCCACTGATTTTGAAGAGCACATTTTTTTGGAACAGGGACCGACTGTTTAGTTCCACTGAGCAAGCCCTGGTCCCTGCCTTGTGCTCCAGCGGGCTGGGGCTACATAAAGAAGTACTATC
>NW_010540221.1:0-8208 GCF_000687285.1 Phaethon lepturus | reverse complement strand
GCTCTTATCGCTGACAGGACCGGAGCTGTTTGCAACGGTAGGAAAATGTTGCAAATGTTTCCTACTCTAACCAACGTAACTCCATTTCACCACCTATAAAATAACGCTCGCTTCGTTCACGGGGGCATTTGGAGGATTATTAGTTGGTGTCTCTCTCTGTTCATCGCTTTGCAAATGTAAAGCACTATGTAAGTGTTATTACTGCAGGGCTGACATCTGTGAAATACAGCATGTATTTTGAATTCTAATTTTAAACCAAGGAAAATCAAGTAAGCAAGAGCTGACCATGTGTTAAAAACACTTGAAGCCCTCTTTCTTGTAACTGTTTATCTACATTTTTAAACCTATGTTTACATTGTAGTAACAGCTGTGTTTAAAGGGGACATGACAGAGCAGACTAATTTGTAAAGCTAAACTCGATTTTGAAGGAAAAAAAGCTAATGTTTGAAAAAACACTTCAAAAGAAGACAAAAATTATTAAAATAGACATAACCATTTGTTTAAACTATGACTTTTTCAAGAAAAACCAGGCTAATGTAAACTGGCCTATGCATAGTCCAGGCAGCTGTTCTGTGTAGCTGTTACACAAACTCCTGGTTTCAGGGAGGGGTAAAATTAAGACAGAACAGGTCATTCTCAATGAAGGAGCCAAACTAAGGACTGGATTACAAACCAAACGTGCATACACAGGTAAGATTTGCCCCATCCTGTCAGAAGAAAGCAGGCCAACTTTTTTTTGACCTATCTGCCTTCAACTGGGTTTTAGCCATGTGTATTGTGTTTGGTGTATTTATTTTTGTCCACACCTTCAGTAAACCCAGAGCCAGCACTGGCTGAGTTTAAATGAAATTACTCCATTTCCTACTGTAGGCAAAGGCTTTCTTAGAGGTTTTATAGAATTTCTTTCTAGGATGTTGAAATGCTACTGCGGTAAATCAGATCTATATGTTTCACGGGGACTACCAGGAGAGATTTTCTGCCTCTGGTCAAGGCAGTGGGAAACATTTCAATCACCTGTATCATCATCATGCTATTTCTGAGAAAAAATGCTTTGTAAAGAGGAAGATGTTGTCACATGCCCAAGCACTAGTCATACAGCATTAAATCTATCTTTTAAATCTCATTAGAATCCCCTTTCATAGAATGTTTTCTGTTTACTTGATTCATCTGAGGCTTTGTAAGCTATGTTATCTTTGTAGAATACAGCTGAACTGAGTGAGTCAGGGTGGTGATATCATGGTGACGATATGACTCATGTGGGTCCTAAGTCAACATTAGAGTCTTTTGAAAATCAGAAGTCAAACCTGGAAGCAGGGAACGAAGTGCACAACAAACCAACGCAGCGGTAGAGAGCAGAAAAATGGGGATTCATGCTAACCTGCACCACTGAGAACAGGTTTATTTGGTCCTGGATCCAGACTCAGATAGTAACTGCAGTAACCCAGCCTGGACAAGATGGACACAAACATCCAAGTACCCACAGTCTCACCCAGCTTAAGGGTTTGGTCTTGCTCATGAGTTTTTGTCAGCTCTGATTTAAGAGGAACTGAGGTCTCCCAAGTGAGATTCCCCCGCAGTAGGTCTGGGGCAGCACTTACTCTGGAGAGCAGCTGACAGATCCTGTGACGATCTCAGACCTTCAGTTCTTCTCTCAAAGCCAGAAGACAGGGAGGTGTGATCAGAGTGCAGGTCTCTGTGTTCCTCCTGCTCAGGGTGCTTGGGGGAAGGAAAAGCCATTAAAGCCTTCATACCAGTGGTGCTTTTCTCCTAAAGGTCATTGCCAAACTGATGTTGCTTTCTAACTCTACCTGTCCCCCAGGATCCAGCTGAAAGTGTGAATCTTTGCAAAGCAGTCTTTCCAGGAGACGCTTAGTAACAAGGAAAAGGACTCTGACACAGGCAGGCTGGATGCTGAATCTCTTAGCTTGTCTTTTTGTACAAGATATATCTCAGGAGAAAACAGTAAACTCCATGGATATACTATCTTGCTCGTGAGCTCACTTTTCCAGTGGAAAACCAGGGGATCCTTCCAAGAGCAGGGAGGCAGCGTTCCTTTACTGCCTCATCAGGCTTCATCCTCAACTCTGGAGATGGTTGATGGTCAATTCTTGCCTCTGCATAACCCTCAGCAGGCTCGCTGGTCTGCCCTGACCAGTCACCACAGATGTCTAACATGCAGTCTCATTGCCAGCTTGGCCTACCTCCCTGGAAACTCTCCTCTCCTCAGTAGGAGCTAGGTTATTGCTTTGGTAGAGAGGTTTTCAAATTGTTTTGACAATTCAAATCCAAATGCAAGGGGAATGAGAAGGAAGTTCTGGGGGGAAGGCTGGATGTAAAGCTCACCGTAGCCACAGAAAGCCATGCTCAGTGGTCCTGCTCAGGGATATTTGCACCCAAATGCTTGACCGTTTCCGTCATACAGCCTGCTTTGACCTAGGTTTGTGTCACTGCTGGCTGGAACTTAACTCCCAGGGAGGCGAGAAGGCAGGAGACAAGCAGCAGTGCATGTTCAAAATGGAGCTGGCAGCCTGGCAAAGGAGCAAGCTCCCCAAGAAATGGTGAATTGCCTAGAAGCATTTTTCATCCGCGTTATGTCCAAATATGCTCGTTTCCTGAGTTTTAATTTTAGTAACAAAGAAATCATCACTGAGACATCAGTGCTTGCCTTAAAGCTTTTTCCTCAGTGCTGGCTGCTCACGTTCCCAGCATGTTCAGTGGCTTCAGCTATACTAGGTGAGGTTTAACCTTTCACTGTGAACAGAATTTGCTGAATGGAAAGATAGATCTTGGGTTTGACTCGCCTGGTAACGAAGCTGTTAAAACATTCCAGTAGGCACAAATGCGTGCAAAGATATGATCTAGCACTGTCCTCTACCCACTTGGATGCAAAGACAAGGCTGGCTGGCGGCTCCGCTTTCCAATCTTTGGTGGTACATGATGATCAAAAGACACATTATAGTTTTTCGTGTACCCTGGAGCTAACTATGGCATTGCACATGTATTGGAAAATGGCAGCTGGAACAGATTTGCACTGTCAAAACAGTACAGAGGAGCGCAGCGTGAGCGTAAACCTTATATCTGCAGGCAGGTACTACTTTTTCATGACATGTTTCCACAGCACTTAGCAGAATGAGCTCCACTCCTCCCAGTATCTAGGAAGTCCCATAGTGTAAATAATGCTAACAGGCTATGGGCATGCGGAAATGAGGAACATTTTCCCTCTCCAGAGAGTCTGTTGTAGCTCAGTGTAATCTGCTTCTGAGGGAGACTGTGACTATTTTTAAGACAAAATGGTGTTTTTCTTGGTCTTGCGTTCCAACTAAAGACACTGTAATGGAAAGGTGATAGATTATACACTCAGTTAACGGTCATCCCACTGCAAAGCTTCCAGCAAGTTCAGTCTTTGTATAGAATACCAAGGGAAATGTTTTTTAAATTCCAGTTGTATTCATTTACTGCTGGATCTAGAGAACTGTACCGTATTATTAACTAATTCTCTGGATTCTTATCTTCCCACAGAATGAAAATGACACATTTTATTTATATTGTTTATTTTAAATTTAAAATAATTTACAAAGCTGAACCTGCAGTTTGAGGATACCCATAACAGTTTCTCATTTCAGTGCAATGTTTGAGTGGGCAAGTGCTGAAAGGTTACTTTTTAAATGTATATATGTAACTGAACAGATAGATGACTGTAACTCACTAATTTCAGCATACTAGGGACAGTTTCATCTACAGTGCCAAACTCTCCTTCTGGCTGCACTAATATATTTCTGTTTATTTCACTGGCTAACTGAGTTTATATATACAAGTGTAGCATATTTTTATTTGGGTTAGGTTCATATAGAACCTATACGAATACCTGACTTGAGTTACGTCATTTTTTTACATGAATTTTTATGACTGAGAAGAGTCTTCTCAGCATGCAAAGTGATCTCATTTGACTTTAGATCTGACCCCAAATCGGAAATGGAATACTTGTGGCCTGATACTTAACGCAGTGTGTCTCAATTTTCCAGGTGCATACATCTGGTCTTTAATGGCCATTTTATCAGGACTGCATCATTTCATCTTGGTCCTTTCACCACAAGTATTTGACTGTAATAAGATCTGACCGTCGGATGTGTCATCTGTAGTATTGAATATATAGAACAGCTTGGGTTTACTATTTCTATCTTCAAGGCATCCCATGTGCTGTTAGGGATGACAATTTTTTCATGGCAAAACATTGCTGACAAGATATTGTGCAATGAGATTTGTATGACCAAATATCCTGTGAGTAGTCCAGTGGTTAGGCTAGGAAACAGAGAGTCAGGATAGCCTGGCTCTGTTCCCATTTCACATAGTGACTCACTGCCTGACCCTGGGGCAAATTGCTTAGGCTGGAATTTCCAAGGGGGCTGACATGCACAGCTCCCAGGGAAAACCAGGCAGAGATGGGTTCCTGACTCCTTTCCATCTCTTGGAAAACCTCATGTCTCAACAGTTCTGCATCTCAGCTGGCCTATATTAATAAAGGGACAAGGTTTATAAAGCTATTTGGGTCCTCTGGCAGAAACTTTTTATTAAGGAAATTATAATCACGCCATAAATATGTAGTCTTTACCAACACGTGTTACTTGGTAGGTACAAGCAGATGAACAAATCATCTCCTTTGCTCCTTGAGAAATGCAATGTAGTTTGTTTCTCTTCTATTAAGAGGATGAGTTAAAAAGACTTAGGGATTGTCAAACCCGTGTTTCCAAATGTAGTTTACTTACAAGCCAGCAGCCACAGGGCATCCCTGGCAGTAGCAGCTCTTGGTCTTGTGGCAGCTCATCCATATGGGCTTGAGGAGGCACGGCTTCTTCTCTACCCTGTCACTAGATTCGATCTGGGATCCAACACTGTTTTTCCCTGCCTCATCAAACAATGACCGAAACCGTACCCAGGTCCTTGCATCCTCCACCTTGTACCCTCGCTGTCGACCCAGCCATCTCAGGCTGCATCCTTCCATCACCTCCCACCTTGCAGTCTCTTCTCTTATTGCCCTGCCCTGCTTTTGCATCCTACCAGAAGACGCAGGTGCTGCCACTGGCGGGGCTTTTACGGCAGCCACCAAGGCAATAAGGTATTGCTGATACACTGCTGGATGCACAAAAACGGGAGTGTGAATACCCTCAGGCCAGAACTTAGGAAACTACCTCCACCTACACTGCTGGAAGCTGTCTGTAGACCTCACTTCAAAGCAGCTTGCGTTCACCAGGGAACCATGATGTGAGGAGGTCCCTGGTATGCCACTGGGTTTGAGTGATCACACTGCTACCGAACAGATTTTTTCTCTTAAAAAGCAAACAAAATATCATAATATGGGACATTTTTATACACAGGGCAAATTGCAACCAATGCTTTGGTTTGGAAATAGCAAGAGAGACCAGGACAGCAACTCTTCAGATCAAAGTGAAACCATGCATTTTAAAATTTCTATTCAAAAAGAAGCACTGGGTTTGAGATGGCCACCTTTTTTATATTGTTTATATTTCTAAATTTCTATTGAAAATGCTCTCAAGAATGGCCATTGACTAATTGAAAACTGTAGTTGTAATGAAACCTTTACATAATCCACCAGCTTCAGTTGAAAATCCATCATGGGCTCAGCTGATTTGACACTGAGCTTGGGTCTTGTTTAATTTGGGAAAGTATTTTAAAAAGAAGAACAAAACTAACAGGGGTCCAAATCTTCTGTGAAGGCAGTGCGGTTACTCAAACTTACACCACCTCAGGGGTAAACAGAAAGGCTGGGAGTTTGCCTACCTGCAGCATCTGGTGCTACTTTAGATCCCTAAGGTGTCTCCCTTTGTCTCTAGCTGTAATTCTGGAAAGACAGGAGTCTGGTTTAAGAAGTCCTCTGCCACAGCTGCAAGCCCTGTGCTGATGTGTGGATACCATGGTGGGTCTAAGAGGGCACCAGACATGATGTTTATGCCTACAGCCACTTGTTCCCCTATGGTGAGTTTGCTACCCTGGAGTCTTGCCTGGCCAGAGGAAAGGTGTCGAGGTCATCTCACCAGTGGCTGGGAGACTGAGTGTGTTTGCATACATGGCATTGTTCAGCCTTTGAGAGAGACTCAAAGAGAAAGGAAAGGAAAACATTAAGGTGAACAGCAAACCAAACAGGAACAGGGAAGCTTGGCTCAGCACCGCCCTTCACATGAAGCCAGGCAGGAGCACAGAAGGGGAGGGGGAACAGTGGGGGGGAATCTGGCACTGAAATAACTTTTAGCTCACATACAGTGAATTTCCTTTTATCACTAGTAGCCTGGGTCATGGAGACTTGGAGGAAACTATCCCATTCCAAATGTTTGATACTGAATATATTTGGCTGGCTGCTACTTCCAGATGTGAGAGAATCCAGTTTGTATATTTGTCTGATAACATAGTTTGGCCCCAATCTTTGCTTTCACTTGCAAGCCCAGAGTACAACCCAACCACCTTTCTGTTGCCCCAGCTGCAGATCCATGCACTGCTGAACAGTCTTCTGGTACACGCTGGAGCAGCTTAGAGGCTGCTGTCATTTGTGCCAACACTTTGGTATTTCCAAGGGGCTGCTACCGCACCTGGATCACAGAGATGCCAAAATGCCTTCAGACTCATCCCTTTTATCACAACACTTGCACCAAGATGGCAGCAAGCAACATACCTCTGCCTCCCAGCACTGCTCAGGCAACTCCTCCACCCATTCTCCTGCTGCCAGCTATGTCTGGTTTAGTGCAAGCTTAGAGTAACAGAGCAGCACAAATTTGCCTTAGATCAAAGATGATCTGGCCTCATCTCAAAGGTTGTTTTTTTTTTAATCTCCACTTTATCTGGTTACCCTGCCCAGCCGCTTTACAAGGCTCATGAACTCATGACCAAAGAGAATTTGAAGCTCCCTCGCATCCCCCTTGTTACCGTGCTGCCTGTATCGCATGCCGTCCAACAGCTCACTCCTTTGGCTTTGAAGAAGACTCAGCTCAACCAGTATGAGGGAGGTAACGGGGCCGATAAATTATTAGCACTGCAGCTGTGAGGCAAAGAAGTTGAGAGAACAGTTGTGAGTACAAAGAAAGAAGGGGGAGACCGGGTATACTCTCCAGATAAGAGTAATCCAGAATTCTACACATTCTACAAATCTCTTGATATAGTGAACTCAACTCCTCCAGCAAAAATTTGATGAAGAGGGAAGCATTCTTTCTACTGGAAGATATATACATATATAAGTTTGCTGCTACTACATTTGCTTGTTTGCAAAGCACCGTGGGCTTCTCCAGAAATAATTTCTGGTGTCTACAAGTAAAAAAAAAAAAAAAACCAAAAAACAAAACCACAACCCTGTTGTTGCAAGTTATAACAGTCTTGGTAGAACAGTGTTAAGATGACATTTTTGTGACAAAGATAAAAACAAACAACTTAGGAAATCGAGCAACTTTATGGCATTCAAGGTCCTGCAAACCTTTCAGTATGTGTAGGAAATTTGTTTGGCCGTTGACAACTTTCACAAATGTTTTTTCCCCCAAATTTTATCTTGTATTTTACAGGCTTCTCAGTTCATGTATTTGTTTAAATCTGTTGTGCTTATTAAAGCAAAGAGGAGGTTATGGCTGCTTTTTAGTATTTGTGTTACAGTTACACGACAAGAACCTCAGCTGCCCAGCATAGCGGATTCTCTCCATACACGCTTTTTTGTGGAATTGTTTGCATTTATTTTATGTTTCTGTTTATATAAGGAAAATATAGGAAATCCATATGTCACCAGCATGCCTTATTTGTGCACACATAAACATATGTAGGATCAAATGTAACGTCTCCTTTCCCTGGTACGTACACACTCCCACACTCCGAAACAGACGTTTTCTCTCAAGTCATTTCTGCCTCATTGCAGTCTTCCTTAAACAACAGCTGAAGCTAAGTGGGTAGGACCTGCAGGTTCAAACCTGCGGCGCAGGGCGAGTTTGAAGCGTGGCTTTTCAGCTGCGGTTCTCCAGTTTCCACGAAAACGCCCCGCTCTTTCCACGGCATCGGTCTGTCTCCGCTGAGCACCGGGCCCAAACACCCGTTCGGCTCACCGAGATAGCAGAGCAGGCAAGCGCCATTTCTGCTTTTTAGGGCCAGAGGGGCTTTTACCGAGCGAGGCCGGCGCTTTCGTACCCTAAACCCACCCTCCTACCTCGCAATGCGCCGGCCCAC